>NC_079226.1:27533698-27805104 GCF_029633865.1 Lampris incognitus
TCTGTTGTTTGTAGTTGAGCAACAAGCCATAATGCGTTTGCAACTCATCACTTGCCGACTAATAGTCCAATTTAAGCTTTCTCAAAGTCCCTTTGACATACAGAGAATAGCTTATCACAGAAACCATCACACTAAAAACCACTTAAGGTCCCCCTACAGAGTCTAAGTGTACTTACAGCTTGGACCCCAACGCATCGTGTATTTTTACCATCAGGCTTTTTCATGAGGGAGAATTCAGAGGCCTGTCAAGCCAAAGAGAGGGTCGAACATGGTCATTTATGAGGAGGGACCACTGCACAAAAAGGCACGGGGAACCATTTTGGGAGCTGTCAGAGGGTTTTGTGGCTCTAAAAGGCTGTGGTGATGTGTCCTGACACGTGGGGTCTTGTGTGATGCTTTTAAGAGCTCTGTGTGGCACTCTCCCACATCACACTGCCGAGCAAGACAAAAACAGGTCTGTCACTCGCAAACATGCCCTTGCGTCTTAAAGAGAGTTTTTTCAGCTGCTTTTATGCAGCAGAGGTCCTGAGGTGACCTGATGATATTGATGCTCTGCAACCTATCGCTGGACGTAGTATATGCTGCACTGCCTTATGGGCGGACTTTTTTTTAATTTTATATATGGCATGAGGAAAAAAACAAACTGTATATTTTCACCATGTCTACCTGTATTGCTAATTCTTCACTTGAAAGGTGGCGTAGCGGTCTGTTCTGTTGCCTACCAACACAGGGATCGCCAGTTCGAATCCCCATGTTACCTCCGGCTTGGTCGGGTGTCCCTACAGACACAATTGGCCGTGTCTGCGGGTGGGAAGCCGGATGTGGGTATGTGTCCTGGTCGCTGCACTAGCGCCTCCTCTGGTCAGCCGGGGCGCCTGTTTGGAGTGGGGAGGGAGGGGGAACTGGGGGGTATAGCGTGGTCCTCCCACACACTATGGCCCCCTGGTGAAACTCCTCACTGTCAGGTGAAAAGAAGCGGCTGGTGACTCCACATGTATCGGAGGAGGCATGTGGTAGTCTGCAGCCCTCCCCGGCTCGGGGGGGGGGGGGTGGAGCAGTGATCAGGACAGCTCGGAAGAGTGGGGTAATTGGCCGGATACAACTGGGGAGAAAAAGGGGGAAGGAAATCCAAAAAGAAAATGGTTTGGTTTGTTTCATCGTCCTTGCTTGCAAAAAATGTGAGTATTGTTACAGTGAAAACCTGATAGAATAAAGATCATTTGGATGTTCCCTCAGTTATTCACTTTCCCTCTTCTTTCACTCTTTCATCTTTTTGACTTCCTGTGCTGCAGTAAGCCCACCTTTAGCTTCGTCCACCATCTCCTTGTTCAATCCGTCCTCAACTGAATGTACCCATTGCCTCACAGGAAGGTCACGGGGGGAAAACAAACAAGGCAGAAAGGACAGAGTGGGTACAATCCTCCATTACAACCCCCATCCCCGTCCAACTTCCTTCCTTTCTAGATTTCTCCTTCCCTCCATCCCTCGCTACTTTATTTGCTACCCTATTAACAACTGTTACTGCAGCTTTAATTACGCCCCTGTGATCTCTGAGAGTGGCGGGCACATGTCATCTTCCTCCCAGGGGAGCCTGGGTAATTACCAGCATCCATCCAAGGGCCGCTGCTCCTGTTCCTCGGTCGCCGTGGCGATAATCACACTGCCACCGCCAACATCTGTTCCCTGGGCGAGGAGTCCAAGTGGCCTGAGCCTGTCACACCATGCCTCCCTGTGTCAGGGTTGACCCTTGATCCAACCCAGAGCTCTGCGGGGCTAATTTGTTTACTCTCACAGGCGGCGGGGTTGTGTGTGAAGAAAACTTATATCCCACCAGAATGAGGACGTGTGTTTTAGCCATTTATGGAGAAGCCATGCATACAGCAAATGCTGTATGCATGGCTTCTCCAGCCCATCGATCTCCTTCTTATCTCTTTGTTCTTTCTGACTCCTACACATACAGGCCTTTGGTCGCAGCTCATTACAGTCAACATGTGGTGGTACTGCATGAGAACTCGGGTCATTATGTTCAAATTAATTTCAGAGTGTGCATCCACCTGCTCCCAAACAGCTAAATTTATGTATTTATTACTTACAAACGAACCTCATTTGCAGTGTGGGAATTTTATTAATTTTGCTGAATGATCAGTCCCAATGGATAACGACCCATCCCAAGACTTTTAATTGTTCCACCCAACCCATGTAATATCATATCTATCATAGCCGAAATAACATGGGTGACTACTCTGCTGAAAACTAAACTAGTTTTGCAATGACACGAATGGGATTTTCTTTTTTGTTTCACTTTTAAAGGACAGTAAATATTGGGTTAATGCAGACACTTGGGCCCTCCGTCAGAGCTTGCTTGTCCTTCATGTGCCTGCAGTCAAACCCAGTGACAGCAGCATCTACTGGAAAGACTTTAAAAGGTTTGCAAAGGAAATTGAGACCCTAAGACTCCAAATTCAAATTAAAACAGGACCAGAGGACGGAAAAAAAGTCTTAAGATGAAATCTTTGCTCTCCATTCGGCACTCTCGTGGTCTTTTCTGCCGTTCACAATACAGCTGCAGCAAAGGGCCACAATCAGTGTTGTCAGTCAGATAGAGAATCATAGTTCCTGTCCTTAGGGAAAAAAATAACTTCAGACAGGATTAAATAAGACCAAACTTGGGTTTTAACCCAGTTTAATCTACTAAAACAAGTATGGCCTCCCTCTTTTTTTTTTCATATTCGAGCAATCATATAGAAAATCACGTAAATGTTCTGTCTAAACGAAATTCGAAGTCGCGCTCCAGTGACTGTTTCATCTCTGCCTTCAACCGAGCAGGCTAGATACAGGAGGATGACTTGAAGCAAATTTCTCTCTGATGGAGAGTCCTCGCCCCGAGCCAGGCCCCTTCATCCCACAGAGACGTTACAGCGGAGAAGGAGCTTTGTCTCCTTCCATCCAGTTCCTCTTATGACCCTCTCCCACGTGCAGCTCTCTGCAAGCCCGGGCCAAGTTTTCATGGGAATAGAAAGGCACGACGACAGAGCGGGAGTCCGAATTAAGGAGCAATCAGTGTACAAATCCTCGGAGACTGCAAAGCCCCCTCTCCCCGCCACCGCCAGCCCCTCTCTCAATGATGAGACCCAAGTTCTGCCCCGCCAGCAAACTTTTCCATAATGAGAATGCTCATACATCTCTGACCACAGTGAGGAAGAGGGGGAGAGGGGTGTGTGTGTGGGGGGGGGGTGGATTAAGTGGGGTAGCGCAGATGAAGGGATAGTAGCTCCTCTAAATAAAGACATACTCCGCATTTGCTGGTGGATGAGGTGGCGGAGTATAAAGAAGTACGGAGGCTTAAATAATGAAAAGCTTTCTGATCAAAGGACTGGAAAAGCGATGTATTTAAGCGGGTCAGAATCTTTAAAGCTGTTTTATTTATGCGCTTTTTAAGGGAAAGTCATAGTCAATATTTGGCAGCTGTGACATTAACGAGCAACGTATTAGGAGGGGGGGGCGATTCATAAATATGCATAGAGATATTAGGGGAGTGTTAACGGTAAGCACCTGTCTACTTAACCGTGACAGGAACTCTGTGAGTGACTTACAGAGACCCCCCCCACCAACACACACACACACACACACACACCTCCAATCCCTCCCTCTCCAAGCCACGTGTCCTTCTTTACTCTTTACTTAAACGACGCCTCTCCTCGCCGGTGACAGTGCCGCTGACAACCCGCACTCACGGAAAAAAAGAACATGTTTTCAGAGATGTCAACCACAATGCTGAAAGCTCAAGGTTGAGGTCGCTCGCTCGCTCTCTCGCTCCCTGGCATGCGCGCCAGCCTGCCTTGCCTGTCTCCTCTTCCTTTTGCACTCTGTGAATATTGGCTATTCACACCGTGGTATTAATGATGAATTTTTTCTTTTCTTTTTTTCTCTCCGTCTCGATGCAGAATAGCATACCACATCTGTCAAGTCGTCTCCTAAATCCAAACTGTCTAAAGTCAAAGGGTTATGCATATCTCTCTCTCTCTCTCTCTCTCTCTCTCTCTCTGCTCTCTCTCTCTCTCTCTCTCTCTCTCTCTCTCTCTCTCTCTCTCTCTCTCTCTCTCTCTCTCTCTCTCTCTCTCTCTCTCTCTCTCTCTCTCTCTCTTTTTAATTTTGTCAGACGGAGCTGAGAAGCTGTCAAGGGTATTACTTTGACAGAGAATGTTTTCTGCAGTTGGCATGTGCATAATTATAATGAAAGTTTTATCAGAGAGCGTTAATCATTATCCTTTGTCCTCTCTGATGTGAAATATATAGGCTGTTGGATGTTATTTCTCCCCGTGCGTGAAAATGCAGTACAACAGTTCATTATTGCAGCATGAAGAATGGTAATTGTGCATGCTTCCATAGTAACACAAACTCTGCTATTACATGTGAAGGGATGTGATCGTCATCCAAAAAGGGGTTACGGATGGTCATCTTTGATTACAGATGAGTGTCCAAGAAAAGCGAAGTCTTGAAAAAAATCAATACATTTTGCATTGTATGAACAGAATATTGTGTTGCATGAGCTATCGTCACAGTACATTATACAGTAAGTCTCATTCAAATTCACTTTATTGTTTTTTTGAGGGTTTTTTTTGGATTTTCTTTTTCCACCTTTTTTCTCCCCAATTGTATCCGGCCAATTACCCCATCCCGGTTGCTGCTCCACCCCTCTGCTGAACTGGGGAGGGCTGTAGACTACCACATGCCTCTTCCGATACATGTGGAGTCGCCAGCCGCTTCTTTTCACCAGACAGTGAGGAGTTTCACCAGGGGGACATAGTGTTTGGGAGGATCACGCTATACCCCCCCCCCCCCAGTTCCCGAACAGATGCCCTGGCCGACCAGAGGAGGCACTAGTGCGGCGACCAGGACACACACCCACATCCGGCTTCCCACCCGCAGACACGGCCAATTGTGTCTGTAGGACACCCGACCAAGTCTGAGGTAACACAGGGATTCGAACCAGTGACCCCTGCGTTGGTAGGCAACGGAATAGACGCCATGCTACCTGGATGCCCCCCAGTCACTTTATTGTTAATACAAACTTGAACTCTCAGTCACATTCCCATTCAGTTTACATCGATATCTCACCTAACTCATGTCCAAACTGTGTATATGAATGAACCTGGCGATTCAATAAATCTGATCGCCCTTCAAACTTTCGATCGCGTACCTCTCCAGCATAACAACCACACTGTGACTGAAACACATATTAGGAGTCACGGGCCCAGTGTAGTAATGGCTGAATGGACATGCACACTGCACACTATGATGTCAACTCAGCTGTGTGTACCGGTGCCTCAAAGTCGAGTGGAGTATCTCTGTCCTCCTTTTGAAGCGAATGAAGAGGGTAAAAAAGAGGAGGAGGAGGACAGAGCGAAAGAGAGAGAGAGAGAGAGAGAGAGAGAGAGAGAGAGAGAGAGAGAGAGAGAGAGAGAGAGAGAGAGAGAGAGAGAGAGAGAGAGAGAGAGAGAGACATCTGTGATGACTCAACAGCCGTGTCGAGGAATACTGAATGTCTGGTGCATCTTTTCCTGTCACACCCCAGGAATCCAGCCCAGACAGATGCAGCACCAAACGTGCTGTGTTTACTTCTATGTTCCTTCACTCCTTTCTCCATTTATCCTCCATCCAGGGGACAGACCCCCCTCCTGCGTAAGTCAAGCAGTGTGGTGTGGTTGATCTGTATGGGATGCGGGAAGAGGAGCAGGTGGTTTGGGGAGACTGAGGGATTTGGTGGGTCAGAACCCAACAAGCTTTGCTGGGAGGTCGGCCGCCCCCCCCATCTCCCCATCTCTTCCTCGCCTACCTTTCAGACTGTCTGACCTTCTCTCTCTCTCTCTCTCTCTCTCTCTCTCTCTCTCTCTCTCTCTCTCTCTCTCTCTCTCTCTCTCTCTCCTCTCTCTCTCTCTCTCTCTCTCTCTCTCTCTCTCTTCTCCTTGTGTCTTTCCCCCTCAACACCAGGTGGTGTGTTGCCTGCCCCCACCTGCTCACTTGATAAGCCATACCTCTCCTGGGCAATCGCCACATGTCATGAAGAGTAGTTACCAACACAAGGTGGAGATGCGTGGAGGACACGGGCGGACCGTGGTAAACAGCATTTAAAATGGCACCCACTTTCCTTGCAGTCCACCTCCACTCCCTCCCCCTGTACCTTTAAAATGACTTTGAGGGTGCAAATGAAAATGCAAAAAAAGAAAATAGTTGGCAACATGTTAAATTTGTTTACACAATCCCTTTGTGCTATTATGCTATTTTGTTTTGTTTTATTAATTTGGATTTTGGATTTTAAGCCTGAAATGTTACTGCAACCAAGCCACTGGTTCACTTTCTGCAGCGCTGTCAGCCTCAACGTTATTGGGGTTGTGTTTGCAGTGATTCTTTCTTTCCTCTCTCCCATCCACTGTGTTTGTTATTTCCTGTGCTCTTAAAGACAGAGAGAGGGAGAGAGAGAGAAGAGAGAGAGAGAGAGAGAGAGAGAGAGAGAGAGAGAGAGAGAGAGAGAGAGAGAGAGAGAGAGAGAGAGAGAGAGAGAGAGAGAGAGAGAGAGAGAGAGAGAGAGAGAGAGAGAGAGAGAGAGAGAGAGAGAGAGAGAGAGAGAGAGAGAGAGAGAGAGAGAGAGAGTGAGTGAGTGAGTGAGTGAGTGAGGCGGGGCCTCTCGGAGCCATGTGGGAGTACTGCTGTTGCAGGGCCCTCAGAGCCAACCCTCACAGTACTTCTGGCTAACCTTCATGTTGGATCAATAATTCTCTGCAGAGGCTCCAACTTTGGAGTTTGTTTGTTCATTCTTCCTTACAGTGCACCTTACATCACCGCTTAGATGATGAAATTGATCAAGCTTGATGCTTTTATCCCCTTTATAAACTGGATGGTTTCAGAGGTAGGACGGCAACAGTGTGTGTTGCTCCTGAGCATGTGTTTAGTGGGAATAGAATAGAATAGAATAGAAGTTTTAAAAAAAATCCAGCCAGATTAATAGCTCTGATTTATATCTTAATGTCACATCAAACAGTATGCAAATAAATGAAAGTTCATTTATTGCTTTATATAAAATCATGTATGAGCTCTGTGTCACTATGTACCCGGTAGTTGAAATTAATTATATGCAAAATTAGGGAGGTTTTCCCTTCACAAGCAATCACTTGATACCCCACGCAAATGCCTTTCAGCCCAGAAGATGAATGAACCCCAGCTGCTCCGGCAGAGGTCAATGGTTTCCCTTCCCATGTCAGTGGAGAAGTAAACACCAGACACAGGCGGCCATTTCAGCGTCACGTCTGGAACCATGAACTCTGCTGTGAAGCTCGAGATCCCTATCTCTGAGAAAAGAGAGAGCAACCACCCTCCACCCCCACACCACCCTGTCCTCCGTCCCCTTACCTTCATTACGCATTTTTTGTTTATGCTTGGGCGCAACTGTGGCTGCTCCTGATGGTTTGAGGTCAGGCGTGACTGGCCACGGGTTACTCTAAATAAATACACAGGGACTAGCCAGGAAGGAGCGGGTAGGCTGCGCTTGCCGCCGAATCACCCTTGATTAATCAGCTAGCAGATTCAGGGTGACTTTTTTGTGTACTCTCCCAACCACCACCGACCCCCCCCCCTCAATCCACCCCTGCAGCTCCTTCGGAGGCGGTGGAGTCGGGCCGGCACAGACAGGGCAGAGCAGGCAGCCAAGCCAATGGAGCGTTGCTGCACAGTCCTGCTTTTGCAACAAACATTCACAGTCAATAAAAAGCTCACACACACACACACACACACACACACACACACACACATTAGAATGCAAAATCCATGCACAGACTTCTGGATATAGTAAGTACACAGCTACTTACTCACATTTACTCACACATGCACACACATAAGCACAAACACATACACATACACATACATTACACACATGTACTCTTTATCCTCAAGACCACAATGGAGATATAGTACATAGCCTGTGGTCACATACTGTGGAACAAAGTGCATAAAAAAAAGCATTATATGACTGCTGAATGGTCATATGTGACAGAATGTGAAAACCAAAATACTTCAAAAACAATTCTAACGTTTTACATAAACTGATCAGATCAGTATAGAAGTTGTGTCCATATGTAGCAGACAACACTCTTGACTTATCAGCTCTCATCGTCTCATCCCGCCATAAACCTCCTCACACTGACTGCACATGGCAACATCCCACACCCACCAAGGCCAAGCCAACCATCATGGACCCCCAACCCCCACCCCACCCCCAACCTAGCTGCCATCATTAGGGGTGATGGTGTTCTCTCACCTGTCAGCTCCACTCTGCCATGGATCAGTAGAGCCTCAGACCCGACCATGCCAGCACCTATCACTGACCCTGGACCCTCCCCTGCTCTGCCTGTTTCCTTATTCTTGCCCTTAACCCCAAACCGCAGCTCCTTTCCCTCCGCCCTGGCCCCTAAGCTCAGCTGTTGTCCAGCATCCAGCTCAAAGCCCATCCATGCTCAAGCGCCACAGCCAAAGACCCCAGCCCCAACTAGACCAGACCTAGCCCCCGGCCCTTAGCCCCCCAGCCCCCAAGCCTCAGTTGCCTCCCCCCCCCAGCATGGATGGACCTATCCTCGGGCAAGGTGTGGCCCCATGTGGCATGCCCTGTCCAGAATAGGGGTTATCAGCTGTGATCGCTACAATAGACTTCAACCTGAACCTACTGCCCTGAGGGACGGCGATATAGAAGAAGAGAGAGAGAGAGAGAGAGGAGAGAGAGAGAGAGAGAGAGAGAGAGAGAGAGAGAGAGAGAGAGAGAGAGAGAGAGAGAGAGAGAGAGAGAGAGAGAGAGAAGAGATGAGAGAGAAGAGAGAGAGAGAGTAGAGAGAGAGAGAGAGAGAGAGAGAGAGAGAGAGAGAGAGAGAGAGAGAGAGAGAGTGGCGTGAGTAAAGAAGGGGGTTGATGAGTGAGTGGAGGAAAAGGATAGAGAAAAAGAGAGGAAGTTGGTGGGGATAGGGATGGAGGTTTGCCCGGAGGCAAGGATGAGGCAATGAGTACCCCTCAAAACATGCAGGCAGTTGGAGACCACCACAGGCACTTCTACAGAGGGGAAGCACGGCGGCTTTCAGGTGTGTGTCAAACATTAAGCAGCTCGCCTTCTGTTGTACTGTAGTTCCTCTCCACAGTGATGTGCTTCAGCTGCCCCTTCAGATATCCTCTGAAACACTCAAACCAAACAGACCGAAGGCTTTTTCAACATTTATTTGATACTTTAAGCTCCTTTTTCACCTTTCTTTCTTTCTTTCTTTTCTTCTTTCTTTCTTATTAATCGTGATTGTACGATTGCAACGCATTTCAAGCTTGCATATCCAGCACTTTAGATAAGTCTGAATCGATTTCGGCTCATACGATATCCTTCCCCGTCCAACAGATTTCATATCTGTTGCTGGACGCAGACTGTAACACCGAACCATATGCCGCCAATTGCGCAAATTACCCTGGATACAGATTATCAGCACTAAAAAACCTGAGTCCGAGTTTGAAGCGTCATTAATCTCCAGCCGTTCTGTTTTGCAACAAGATTGCTTGGCACTCACGGAGCGTTGGTTTGTGTTTTGATTTTTTGTTTTTTGGTGCTCTCAGACATTGTAATCAGGGCCCCATAATCACACTTCAGAGGCGGAATGAGCCCTGGGTCCACGCCAGCAGGCTCTAATGTGGTGCGCCGCGGGCCGCAAGCCTACAGACACACAGGACTGGCAGATGGAGGCTGCATTAAACATGGACAATCACAGAACACAATCAGTGAACAATGCATTTGGCATGGGGAGGGCATATTGCATGAAGGGAGAGAGTGAGACGAACGGGGGCAAACTTAACGGTTTGTGATAATTATATTTCAATAAAGGCAATTGAATGGTCTGTAATGGTCACTGAAAACGTGGGTAATATGAATATTATGAGTTTAAAAACATTGCTTCTCTCTAATGGAACTCCCTCTCTCTCTCTCTCTCTCTCTCTCTCTCTCTCTCTCTCTCTCTCTCTCTCTCTCTCTCTCTCTCTCTCTCACTCACTCTCTCTCTCTCTCTCTCTCTCTCTCTCTCTCTCTCTCTCTCTCTCTCTCTCTCTCTCTCTCACACACACACACACACACACACACACACACACACACACACATACACACACACACAGCGTTAGTATCATTCTGTACTCCCCCCACTACGCTCTACGCTGTCTTTGGGTGGAGTACCTTTTCCTCTCTATTGTCTTTGATTAGATATTTCAGAATGAGGGGCCTTTATATCAGCTATTTCTGTTGTTGTTTTGATATGTGCAGGGTAGGGTGATGGAGGGTCTGTCTCAGTATCGCAACTGTTTCAAACAGAAGTCAGAGATAAGTTTTTGTTTTGACCTGAGCCCCGCCCATCCCTGCGTTGGAGCAGCAGATGGCGGGGCTTCACCACACCTGGACAGGCAATGGTGATAGTTCCAGACAAGCTGTCAATCAAAGAACAATGAATAGTCTCACTGTCTGAATGTTGTCATCATGCTAGATTTCACGTATTGGGTGCACAAGTATGCACACAAAAAAGCCTTAAAGGTATTTACAAATACTTTTTTTTTTGCCCATGTCTGCTCAGTAGCACACATCCCAAAAGATAACCCAGAGAGGGCTCTCAGCCCCAACCCTTCCCTTCTTTGGTTTATATTGCAACACTGGATGGAAAGACAAGGGGTTCGATTATGCAACATCTCTTTTTGACAACTTGCAGTCTCTTTTTTTACAAATGCATTCTTGCACGTCAGTGTGGTCAGTGCATCTTTCCTTAAAGCTCCCCTCTTTTTTCATTTTCCCTCCACCAACTGTCAAACAGAACATCTCTTCCATCCCCACTCTCTCTCTCTCTCTCTCTCGCTCTCTCTCTCTCTCTCTCTCTCTCTCTCTCTCTCTCTCTCTCTCTCTCTCTCTCTCTCTCTCTCCTTTGACTCTCTTCTTTCTCTCTCATGCAGTCATATATCCTTTCTCTCTGTTACAGGTTCTTCCTGGATTCTGGAACATGACTACAAGTGTTTCCTGCCTCACTTCCTGAGTGGAGAGATGAACAGAGGTGCGGTCGGATACACACAGAGAAAGAGAGGGAGCCGGGTGCGGGGGGGGGCAGAGAGTGAGAGAGAGAGAGAGACTTTTAGGTACTTGATAGACTGTGCCATCAGCAGGGCCATATCTCACTATGACTCATTTATTACATCTGCCTGTGTTAGTGGTATCAAAAGACAAGGTTGCTCACAGTGAACAAACAGAGAGGACATGTCAGTCACAGGAACAGCACAGAGCATGCCCACACAAACAGGAGAGGCTGTAATGAGGCAATGGTGAAGTGACACCTGAGTAAAGCTGACATTGTGTTTGTGAGTGACTCCTCTCCCGCATCAGGCCATCAGCACTTTCTAATCAGACTTTCAATTTCAAAAATAGCACCTCCGTACGCTGTAAATCTCTCCGCAGAGAGCTCCTGACTTTTGTGTTTCCCTTTCTCTAATTGTCCTGTGTCTCCGGCTCGTAAATCTCTCAGGGAAGAGCCATTAGCTAAAATGGCTGGCAGGGACTTTGCCATGGGGACACGGCTGGCTACACACAGTAAGAGGATGTCCACGGACTGATTCGAGACCCCGGTGTTTTCAGTCCAGTTGCAAGGGTCAGATGACAGAACGTCTGGTTTGGCAGCTCAACGCTTTCATGTCAGCTACCAGCCAGCCAGTATTAGGGATTTCTGTGGTTAGCTTGGTTCCTTCCCTGTCCTCACTATACGCGAAATTATCACATAATATCTTCCCTGCATGGTATTATACTTTGTACTTGCAAGGTAGCATCTGCATATCACAGTGCAATTTATCTATTTGCTCAATTAGTCTGTTGGATGTCTTTCTTTATTTTCAGCAAAGCGCAATGAAATGGCTGCCTCAATACGACAAACAGAAAAACAATGACATCAGACAAAGTCCAGCTAATTCAGGCCTGCAGAACCTTGTCGCCCAAGTCTCAGTATGACCACAGGTCTCAATTTCACCTTGTTACTGAAGCTAAGAGTTGTGTGTTCCATTTGTTAAGGGGCTTAACCTAGGTTGACGTCTCGCTCTGGGAAAGAAAAAGAAAAAAAACATGGAAAACACTTCTCACAATCGAATATCCTGTCTTAAGCGTTTCAGGGGATTTGAGTATAGGAATCAGCCAGTGCAGCCATAAACTGAGTTCCTGTTACAAGAGCGGGGGTTTACTGATGAACATGGAGAGGGATGTGTGCAGGGACGGGCATCACGTTACACACAGATTGGCAACATGCAAGACATGCATTTCTGCTCATGTCACGTATGATGAACATTGGTCTCTTAATTGTTTCGATTAGATTTTGTGGTACTCTTCAGCATGTCATTCTGAAATGAAAATAAGATCTAATCTGAAGAATTCAGTTACCTCCCTGACTCCGAGTTTCCCCTTCCTTTTTTACAGACGGGAATAACTCCCTCTCTGAAATTAGACTGTAATATCGTCTTTTAAATGGTACTCATCTCAAAGGAAAATGCTTTCTGTGCAGGCTAAAACTCTGCAGTACAAGTGTGGCGATTTATGGCTAATCTATATAAACGTACGTTATCATTACTATGAATCATCTGAGAGCCCAGAAACAGAGGTGTAAATGACCTTAACGTTTCATTAAATCTAATTAAATTGAGTGACATAAAAAGTCATCATTTCTGTCTCTCTCTCTTTTCTTTTTTTTTTACGAGTGCAGATGAGACGTAAGCCATGCTGGATCTTTTCAGTCTTAAATACATACTGCGTACAGTGTTACAGAGTTAATGGGACAGATAATTGACAGTGAACCATGGGAGGTTAATAATAGATGCTTAATTGACTCCTATCACTTTGTTACACTGAGCATCAATGCCTGAAAATCTCATTCATGCAAAAGCCAGCAACTGTTCAAGCTTTGTAAAAGGGGAGCCATTATGCATATGACGAATTCAAAATATTTATTTGTATGGGCAACAGTTGAAATATGGAAGCACGATTTTTTTAAACTCTTTTCTGGTAACTTTACTTTTTGTTCTTGCATTATTTTGTTCAATCCAATTGCACGTGCACCGGACAGACTGGCGTTTATCAAGGCCAACAGTTTTGTTTTTGTTTTTCCCACTGCCATGTAAATTTGTCCATCAGCATCCAGGAAGAGGAGTTTATTTTTCTGACGCTGCAAGGCGGAATGTGGCAGATCCGATCCCACCGTATGAACGGAGAATATGTCATGTCAGCCACTGTCCCAGGCCCTCTAGGTCTCTCCCAGGTCCCTGGAAGACCTCTGTTGTTTATACATATCTGTTTCACCTTTTTCCTCCTAAACAATCAGCGAGCACGCTAACCGGAAACCCGCCCTGCCAGTGATCCACACGCGTTGCAGCCAGTGAAGCCAGCCAACGGGCGGACATGACGCAATCGCTACTGTGCCAGCGCACGAAAATGGACGCACATAGACGTAAACACCCCCCTCACTCACTCCGTCATGTGTATTCCCCCTTCTGTTCAAAATGAGGAGAATCTGGAGAAAAAGGACACGCTGCGTGACCTGCGACGTAATGAGTTCAGATGACAGAACCGCGGCGAGGAAGCGCTCCTCTCCGGTCACACGGTGCGGACTGAAACAACAGTCTGACGCTGTGGCCGCGCTCCCTCCGTCCCACGTTAACCCCCGCGGGTCCTCTGCGCGGCAGGCTCGCCTCCGCCTGCTTAGAATGGATGTAAATAGTGCGCGTCGGAACGCGGGGCTGGCAGTGTGCCATACATCACTCAGACGACTTAAACTGGTGCGAGCGGAGTGATGGATGAACTTTGCCAGAGATACGTGGCTGGCTGGAGAAGGGAAGGTGTTGGAAGGTTGGAGATATTCATCATCACAATTATTGAAAGTGTTTTTTCGCTGACATCATCGTCCGGAGCCATATATCAGCGAGGAGCAGCGTGCTTATGACTTAGTGACACGGGCTGAGTAGAGGACGTTGAGCAGTAAAAATTAGCAGGTTACACCGGGTGAAAAATGAAGCCGTCAGACGGCCATAAACAGCCAAAATTTGTCATTCCAAAGTATCCATCTCAGGAAGAGAGCTTTTTTGGATGTTTTTTGTTTCTATGGCCATTGTCCCTGCTGTGAAATACACATTGTAAAAGATTTATGCCTTTCGTGTTTTACTTTCAGTCCACTGTGGAATCGTAGCTGCTTTGGAAACAAGTGGGCTCTTGAAAGCTGATTCAAAAACTGAAGAGTATTTCATATCCTCAGGAAACAAAAGAAGCACATGCATAAATTGTTAATGTCAGAGATTCACACGCAAGTAATCTAAAAATGCTGGCTGAGAGTGCGTGTGTGTGTGTGTGTGTGTGTGTGTGTGTGTGTGTCCACATGTATGTCTGTGTGTGTATGTGTGTGTATATGTTTTAGTGTGTGTGTGTGTGTGTGTGTGTGTGCATTTGTGTCTGTTCATTTTAGTATTTGCGTCTGTGCCTCCTGCACGGTCGCCTGTCTGAGCGCCCCTTTGTCCGACAGCAGGAAGCTGCAGATACCAGGCTCTTGAATCCACGCCCTCGCGGCTTGCAGGCCCTTCCTCAAGCAGGACGAAAGACAGGAAAACGTGATCAGTCCATAGCACATACAACACAGCCTCATACGGCCTTTCGGTCCGTCGGACACATTCACACCCACACGCAACATACTGGTGGGAAAGAAAATACCTACATCAAATGTGCACCAACAAAGAGATGCAGATACTAGACACATATTGCATGCTGTTATCCCAGCAGCATTCTCTGGTTTACCCTGTCCCTCTTTTATGTTCGATACCTCGTTCACCCTCTTAATGCCTCTCGTCTTTTATCGTTTTCTCCAGCTGTGTTTCCTAGGAAAGGTCCTTTAACCAAAATGCCGAGCATGTAATGAAAGATACAAAGGTGATATGTGTGGGAACCTTGTTAATTTTTTATGGACTTTAAACATTGGGGTTTGATCCTCTGCATCATAAAGCAATATGCCGTAGTGCGCACATTATCCCTCTCCTTTCTCAGGGCCTTGCCCTTTGACTGCGATCTCAGGAATTACATATTTCTTTTTATGGAATTCTGCGGCTCGGGTGTACGGGGGTACAGTATCGTCACATGTTTTGCACGGACCTGTGAGGCGCTTCTTCTCTGTTTAACTTTAAGATGCCATAAACACGCTGGGAGCCCTCCCTCTTGGGAAGCTCTCGGGAACATCAGAGAAGTCCTGGGGTCTCTTGCGTCTATCCTGCTGCTGTGTCGGCTCCTTTGGGCAGCTGCCCATTTGGCTGGGAGTGTGCTGCCCTGACCCTGAACCCTGGATATGAGGGGTTAGCCAAGGGCCAGCGCCGAGGCTTAGATGGGTGTGGTAGCGGAGGTCAGGATGGGGGAGGAGGGAGAGAAGTGGCTAATAAACACAACAGAGGAAGGGCCATCAGGATGTGTCTTTTATAGCTGGTTGGTACTTGAAGGCATCAAGTCCCACTCTTGGAGATGACTGGGAGGCAGACCAGCCGGCAGATGAATCCTGTGAGGGTGGAAATGATGGGGGTCATGGCTTTTATATAAGGTCAGAAGGAGGTTAGGGGACGGTCAGGGACTCAGTGATACCTCCCTCCCCAGTCTGGAGCATCGGGGGACCACAAACTGATACATAAACTCTTGTTGCAAGCATACTTATGGCCCCAAAAGGTACCCTGCACCCCAAAACATCTATATAATCCTATACAAACATTACATCTGCATGCTTGTATTATCACCGTCACCTTTCGGATGAACCTGTTCTGTCAAGCACTCTAGAAACCTATACAACCCCCACACCCTCAGACACCGTCTCACTCCTTGTATCATTTTCATTACAACCCTCCTGCTGCGACCTGAACTTGTTGCCCCGCCTGAACTGAGGTGACAGCTCACTAAATCACTGCCTTTTAGTGGTGCTGCCCCGCTTTTTTTTATACACTTTAATCACCGAACTCCAGCAGCCGCGAATATTGGGCCGAGTGTATGGAATTTTCCCCATAAAACCGAAGACAGAGGCCACTGATGTGCTTCCCATGGCAGAATCACCGGGAGAAATTCATCTCGTTCTTGCTGAGGCAGGGGTAAGGAATTGACGGGGGCGGGCGGGGGGTGAGGGCCTCTCTCTTATGGGTGACAATCAATTGCTTAGAATCAACAGGTTTTAGGCCGTAAACCTGAGGTCATCCGCTATCGAGTCGACAGTTTCTCATCTGGCAGTGCTGCTATTACTGCCGGTGGGAGGCCTTGGCTTTTGTTTGTTATTTATGGTTAGTCACAGATTTGGAAATGGTTCTGAATGATCGAAGGCTATCTTTCACGCAGAAGCTGTTAGGGGTCCAAAGTTGTTAACCCCCACTGTGATCGTTGCATTTGAGACATGTAACAAAAGAAAATGGAGATAGATAGATAGATAGATAGATAGATAGATAGATAGATAGATAGATAGATAGATAGATAGATAGATAGATAGATAGATAGATAGATAGATAGATAGATAGATAGATCTGGTGAGAAGGAAACACCTTTTAAAAAAAAATTTTTTCAGGGTGTCCGGGTAGCGTAGTACTCTATTCCATTGCCTACCAACATAGGGATCGCCAGTTCGAGTCCCAGTGTTACTTCCAGCTTGGTCGGGCATCCCTACAGACACAATTGACCGTGTCTTTGGGTGGGAAGTTGGATGTGGGTATGTATCCTGGTCGCCACACTAGCGCCTCCTCTGGTTGGTCGGGGGCGCCTGTTCGGGGGGGAGGGGGACTGGGGGGAATAGAGTGATGCTACGTCCCCCTGGCAAAACTCCTCACTGTCAGGTGAAAAGAAGCAGCTGATGACTCCACATGTATCGAAGGAGGCATGTGGTAGTCTGCAGCCCTCCCTGGATCGGCAGAGGGGGTGGAGCAGCGACCAGGATGGCTCGGAAGAGTGGGGTAATTGGCCGGATACAATTGGGAAGAAAAAGGGGGAAAATTCCAAAGAAAAAAAAACTTTTTTTCCCTAAATCATCATTTGTATTTTGACCCCATCCAGGGTGTCTCCCCGCCTGCTGCCCAGTGACCGCTGGGATAGGCTCCAGCACCCCCGCAACCCCAGTTGGGATAAGTGGTTTGGATAACGGATGGAATGGAACCTTTCTGATGTAGAATTTGTCGTTTTTCCTCAACATGCACAAGGGCAGAATAGAAAACTTCTTTTTTTTTTTTAACTAACATAACTACCTGCACCGGCCCAGTCCCCTATGTTTTTACCTCTCTCTTTTCTTGATTCTCTTCTTTACCTCTGCTTGTCATCTATGCCAGCTTACGCTTTCTGCATCCCTCCCTCTCTCCTTTCATTTCATCTTCCTCCGTCTCTGCCCCTGCATTAATCCTGCTCCTCCCTGAGGAAGCCCACTTTGTGCAGCAGTGAGGGTATTTAGAGCCTGTGTTGACATTGGACAGCCTGCTAGACAAATATCCCTGACTCAGAACCACAAGACAAATGGCAGGCCCCGGCCTCACTGTGTTCTGGCAGCGACTTACTCAGGCGGGCTAAGCTGTGGCCAGCTCCTCAGCCCAGGTGACGTCTTACTGCAAGAAAGGCCCAGACTGTTGCTCGGAGGGAAGGTAGGAAGAGGAGGAAACTGTGGAGGGAGGGGTAAGGAACAGGGGATGGGGGTGGTCGAATGAATGAAGAGGGAGGGGGGGGAAGAAACTGATGCGTGGATTAATGTTAGAAAAATAATGATAGATTGGGAGAGTTTAGAGAGGACGGGGTGAGGATGATATGTGGAAAGGTTTGGTTTTCAAAACTGCAATTTAGAAGAAAAAAAAGAAGAATTAACCGTGTCTTAGCGAGGCCATATACTATTGCACACGACTGCAATATATAATGCCCTGTCTTCACAATGTTACGCATCTCTGCAGGAATTATGACTTCATCTCTGGAAAGACGAAAGCCAAAAAAAAGAAGAGAAAAAAATGACTTCTCTCATCTCAAGATGAAAGGATATGGTTTGTGAGGTAAAATATTTTCTTAGATATTATGTGGCGATCTTTGGAAAATAAACTGGAACGTAAAGATGCATTAGTCACAACTCACTTGGTCTGGTTGCAGTAAAAGGCCACCCCGAAACCTCCGCAAGTCCCTCCACTTCAATAAAATGAAAGCTATATGCAAATGGTTGGGATGGGGGAGGTAACTTTTTTGGGGGTACCCCGGCAGGTGGTGGCTTTGATTAACAATGTTTTCGAGGTACACACACACACATGTGACAAGCTGTTCCTACACACTCCACACACACACACACAGACACACACACACACACACACACACACACACAGACATGTAGGGATGGAGCCCGCAGACGGCGCACCGCACCACACACAGTCCTCAGTGATATGGGGCCTGATCCGGCAACCGCCAAGTTGACTTGGCATTGGTCAGGCTGGAGTGATCCAAGAAAAGCGGAGCAGACCCACGAGAGGGCTGGGGCTTTTGTGTTTGTGGAGTGTCACACTTCATCACGAGGGAAACCCATAACAGGCCCAGGAAGAGCTTTGAAGCTATGGGAGGGGTGTGTGGGAATCGCCTCTGTGGCTACCTCTGATGTCAACTCCAATATTCTGATTGCAAGCTATTTCCTGGATTAGGGCTGTGTTTGTCGGGTGCAAGGAATACCGTCCGAGGATTGTATATCAGAGAAGCAGACATGCTAATTACAGCATCCCACCAGTGCAATTTACAGATTAACAAAAACTGATGAAAAATCTCTTCATTTCACCACCACCGTCTGCTGTAACACTTACTCAAACAAAAGGAAGATCAGAGGTTATCCTCGTATAGTTCGCTAGTGCCATTTACAATATTTATTTGCCAGATGCTGTCAGCAACTGGTAAATAATAACATTTATCTCTACAGGATGCACAGCAATTCATCCGTAAGACAAAGATGGTGCAGAAAAGAAAATTGTCACTCCATTTCCTATTGTCATGAAAGACTGTGGGGAAAAAAAACATTCCCAATTTTGTAACATCAGAGTGTCATCGTAAAGCCCTTTATTTTTCTATTTCCGCTTTTAACATTTAACTTCTAGTAATTATAGATCGCTTGACTAAGTTTCAACAGTGTGTGTGTTAGATTATTGCTTTTAGCTGTGTACTGTAAAACCATTTGTGATCTGCAGAGCCATAAAACACCAAACAGCCACCTGATCCTGCAGTATACGGAAATACCGCATGCATCATCAGGTGTTAACATCTGTTATGTAAGAGTAGGTTTAACATGCAAAAGCAATTTTTTGCAATTTTCTCATCACATTTTAATTCAGGAACATAAAGATTATATTCACACATATATTTCACATACATGCTTGTCAGTCATACACAAACACACACACAGACACACACACATATATATATATATATATATATATATATATATATATATATATATATATACATATGCGTCACACACTCGTCAGCTGCCAGTGTGATAAAAACATATCTATATATATATATATATGCGCATGGTGAAGGCAGGATGTCTGAGGTGTCTGATTACACAGAGGAGAGCGTCTCTGTAAAACATTTCGCTCTCGTATATAGAACTGTGTTTGGCAACTGGGTCAGGTGAGCATAGTCATGTAATGTCTGCAGTTTGCTTTGGCTGCTTTATAATTAGTGAAATGGTGGCATACTCTAATGGACCACATCCTTTTGGCTGGAGCTCACAGGGCCTAACCGCCGAAGCCATAATTTCATTCTAGGATGCTGGAAGCAGGGCAGGACGATTTCAAAATCAAGGAAAAATATTCAGGAAATCACATTTGTACTTGGCTGGTTGGGATGGTTGGCTGGTTTGTATGTTGGAACGTTTCCATTGCTTGTAGTTTGGACGGGTCAGAAACTCACTCAAAACTTTGTGATGTTTCATAAGATTAGTAATGTCAATCCCGATAACATTTCTGCAATACATGCAAAAGCTTCCTTGAGGCTCCCACTGCACTATACATATGTATACCTCACAATCACTAATGACTGGATGGGCGGTTGGGTGAACAGCATCTGTGTGGTAGCAGAAGTTTCAGAGCTAAATTCTTGCAGCCCTGAATCAGCGCTGCTCATTTCTAAACAGGTCTCAAATAATCCAGGGGCCTTTTCCAAGCCGAGTTGTTCGTTGATTTTGCAGACAAAATAATATGCAACGACAGCATTTTTTGAGAGCTTTCAGAGCAAGTGAATAACAAGGGCTCATAAAAGAAAACAATTTTCATCAATCTCTCCACTTACGCAGTTTAGACGCTGAATGGAATGAAGGTAGAGAGCCTGATTGCCTTTGGGGGAAATCAGAAAAAAATAAATAAATAAAGCTCCATCACTGTTTGCAGACGGAGGCTGTTGTTAAGGATTGTGCCATGATCAAACACAATTTGGATCAAACTCTGACTTTATTTCACATTTTCTCACATTTCCAATCAAGGGCCCATTAGCATGAGACATTAATGAGCCAACTAATCCATTTGGGCCTCTCATGATAACAGTTAATTGTCTGTAAAAATGTGTACAGATCCCCGTTTGGGTTGTTTACTAACTGATTTGGATGTGGTTAGGCCCTAAAGAGGTGTCATTATGTTGATAGCTCTTTGGAAAATGAGCCCCTGATGGAGGCAACACCGGAGTGGAGCTGAGTTAAGAATACACTGGACTGCTTTCAGCCAGCGCTCACTCCAGCTCAAATTCATCACTATGTTGCATTAACAGTCGACTCGTTATCAACCCTCTATGAACCTCATCTATAATTAGCATACATTCTCTGTACTGCTAAATCCAATGGTGGAAGAAATCAATCACTTTGGGGAAATTCAGGTATTCTAATAGGTTTGATTTCCAGAGTTTAGCCAGGTCCCTGGAATAACTTTGTCCATGAGGATCAACAGCAGTTTGGTGCTGAATCTTACATGGCTTCTGCTTCACATTTGCAGCTCGGTGGGGAATTAAAGTCCGAACTGAGTTCTGCATAAGTCACAATTGGAATTTGAACTGGTTTGAGTTTTAGCAGAGACTTGGTTTTTGGGAAAGTAACTAATGACCCCTTATATGAGAGGAAATGGTCATTACAATGACAAAGTATGGTGTTCATATTCTACTTTTTACTTTTCCCTCATACAGTCTTTTTTTATGTGATGTGTGCATTGGACCTTCTGCTTTTAACTGGTACTACAAAGATCAGTATCATGTAGTGGCCCAGACCACTTATATACAGTATTTCTTTCAGGGAAAACAGACCTTGAAAGACTTTCCAATTGATTCATCCTGGATGGTTGACTCAGGTCATGTGTCAAAGTCACATTTGATGCATCGATACTACCAGCACCGCCAGTGCAAAATAAAACTCAAGCCGAGATTGCACATCATGACTACACAAAGCCAGTCTTTCAGCCACTGTCGATAAAGCCACTATGGAAACTGCCACGAGGCAATATCATTTTTTTGGGCTCCTTGAGCAAGATTTGTTAAAGGTACAATCTGTAAAGGCCATGGTTATGTGCAGTACTGACAACAAGACATGTCTTTCCATCAGGTCTACACTGTGGATTAGTTTGAGAAATGGAGAAAACTGAAAACCTAAATAGGAAGCGAAGGTGATGCAGAGTTGACTAATCTCCTCATTCGCAAGTAATAGAGTGAACAACGTTTACCAAGAAGTGGGGCTGACTGCTGTTGTGAGCATTTTTGCAGATTGAGCCTTTAAATTCTACAAAATTTGGATAAATAATCCTATATAAGCATAGGTGGATGCTAGAGTTGGTTTACCAAGTAGTGCCTTTATGACATGAAAATTATCTGTGAAATCTAAAAAGATGGGAGTAGAAATCAGAACTAAGTATTCTCTTAATAGGAAGAAAGAATAGGAAGAAAACCATGCTGACTTGTGTAAAAGCTGGAGACAAACTCAGGGTGACACAAATACAGCAGATGAACTGGAACTGGTGCGTCCAAAAAGGCCTTGTGACTTTTCCAGAATGTCGAAACCACAGAGACAAAGTTTTTTGTTTGTTTTTTAGATTTTGTTTTCATTTTTTCAAACCACACTGTAGCCAGCTTTTTTTTATTATTTTTTTTTATTTAACAAATATTCTGAGGCTTTTGCTATTTTCTTCCTCCTTTGGGACTGAGCTGGTCACCGCAAACCAAGTCATCAGTTAAAAAATATGCTGTTGCTTTGGACAGGACTCACCAGGCTTAGGGACTATTTCTTTTTCTTTCTTTTTTTGTGGATTTTTCCCCCCTTTTCCTTCCCTGTTGTACCTGGCCAATTACCCCACTCTTCCAAGCTGTCCCGGTCACTGCTCCACCCCCTTTGCCAATCCAGGGAGGGCTGCAGACTACCACATGCCTCCTCCGATACACATGGAGTCACCAGCCACTTCTTTTCACCTGACAGTGAGGAGTTTTGCCAGGGGGACATAGTGCGTGGGAGGATCACACTTGTCCTTCCAGTTTGTCCTCCCCCCTGAACAGGTACCCCAACTGACCAGATGAGGCACTAGTGCGGCGACCAGGACCCCAACCCACATCAGGCTTCCCACCTGCAGACACTGCCAGTTGTGTCTGTAGGGACGCCCGACCAAGCCGGCGGTAACACGGGGATTCAAACCGGAGATCCCCGTGCTGGTAGGCAATAGAATAGACCACTACCGTACCCAGATGCCAGGCTTAGGGACTATTTTGATGCAAAACAGATACATTTTTCTTTATTAATGGGTTGAATCTAAATGATCCAGAAGACGATCAGGGGTTCTGGTGATATGTTGAATTAATGTCAACATTTTAGAAAAATTATATCCCACCTCAGGCTATGATATTGCTGCTTGCACTGTGATCATTGCTCAAGTACCATGGCCTGTCTTGGCTTAATGTTTAAATGACCAAATAATACAGCGCCCTGTTGCATTCGCAGTGCCTGTTGCAATACTTTTTGGAATATGAAATATATTGACTTCAGGGGGAGAAATCTATTTGAGAGTGTTGGTTTAGATTAGGTGGCATGGTGGCACAGTGGTTAGCGCGTTTGCCTCACAGCAAGAAGGACTTGAGTTCGAAGCCCGGGGTTGTCCAACCTTGAGGGTCATCCTCTGTGTGGAGTTTGCATGTTCTCCCCGTGTCAGCATGGGTTTCCTCCGTGTGCTCTGGTTTCCTCCCACAGTCCAAAGACATGTAGGTCAGGTGAATCGGCCATACTAAATTGTCCATAGGTGTGAATGTGTTGGTCCTGTGATGGCTTGGCGGTCTGTCCAGGGTATCTCCCTACCTGCCGCCCAATGACTGCTGGGCTAGGCTTCAGCATCCCGCAACCCCAATTGGGATAAGTGGCTTGGATAATGGATGGATGGATGGATGGAAATTATATTTTACTGTTACTTTTCCTTATGAATGTCATCTTTGGTATGAAAAAGTTCACCTTGAATTTCCAATATGTATCGCAAGTGCTGATGGAGATCTATTGATCCACAATTTGTAATCTGATAATTGGGCATTTTTTTTAGTGGAACCGTAGGATAATTCATTGTAAATTAATGAATGATTTTCCACTAATCAGATCTGTTCCCTATTGAATGGCAATTTAACATGAATCTTCTCACCTTAACAAGGAAATTTCACTCAATGCTCATCCTACTCATCTCATTTTCCAAAAAGGAGGACTGTAAAGGATCTGTACATGTTTGTCATGTTATCTAAAGAAAACGTGGAGAGGTGTTTGTATTCTGGCCACTCCACGTGCAACCTTGGCTGGCCTGTCCTGACACTCAATTTATTGTTGTGTGATTTGAGGCCTTAGTTTTTCATTATACCCAAAGTTTTTGTGTCCTTGTGCAACAAAATTTAGTTTGTGTATCTGTGTAAATCACCTGTCATACAGTATGCACATAGTCCTTTAAGAAAAGGCCAAGGGTGTCATTTCATTCCCGCTGCCTTGCTCTCATATTTATGCGTCTCATATTCACGTCATTGCCTGTGTCTCGGTTGTGCTATCCATCAACACTTTTTATCCCCATCACACCAACATTAAGGACATAAAATGCTATTTTACGTCAGCAAAATGCTGCTACAAATAAAACACCAACACACCTCTTTATTTGTCTGGATAATAAACAACATAAATTAAAACTCATAAGTGAAGTAATTTGCATTGGCTTAAACCTATGAGCTAGGTTTTTAATGAATGTTAGTAGAGGCAATGAAGCTGTTTCATGAGGCATTACCAACAAAATTTGAAAATATAGATGATATATTTAAAAGTTACAAATCTGAAGGATAAACAGTCTCAGAGTTAAGCGTCCTATTCTTTCCAAGACAAGGCAGTTTCTCAGGTAAACATGTCAAGAAAAGGCAAACATTTGAAATCTAAATCATCAGTTCTGTCAGATACACATATTTCCACCAATAGTTCCTGTATAAGATTAACTTTTGTGCACTCAGTGTATTATTCAGCCATCATTTCATAAAATGCCAAATTAGTGAAATGCAATAAATGGCAAAAACTGTCTGTGTTACTGTATTTGTTGAGTAATATGTATCGCACTTGGTGATGCAATTTTGTACATGCTCAGAAACAAACAATTGCTTCCACCGGGTCTATCCCATTCTGCTAAGCCACAACCACCGCATGAACTGTGCTCATCTTCAGGTTCAAGTTTTTACCCCCCATTTTCAAAAAGAAATAAAAAATAGAAAGAAAAACAAAAAAGAAAGAAACATTGTGCAAAGCATCAGATTGAAGAGATGTCTTTCTCAATTTCGTACACTCACACAAAACCGGTTGCCTTTGGCCTGCTTAGGGGCATAAGGTGAGGGAAGCTCACAAAGGCAATGCAATTATTCTGCTCTGGCACAACAACAGAGAGCAAAAAGAGCATCAAAGGCTTTCCTCTGAGCAATATGGGGTTCCCTCAGAGGAAAGGCACTAGCTGTGTGTGCGAATACCAGAGCTTGGACTGTTGGTCTTTCTCTAAAGTAACACTGAGCAAAATATTTTTTGCGTGTGTCTTGCCCACTATCATTATTAGCATAATTATCAATACATATACATGTACAATAAACATTTCATGAGAGCCTTTTGCATGACTTGTGAATATGCCTTGTTACTACTCGGAGTGTACTCATCCACTGACAGGCATGCTCGCGTGTCTGGGTGAATGCGAGAGAAACGGGGAGAAAAAAAGAGATTGGCATGGAGATATTTTCTTTCAGGCATATAAAAAGGCACCTTGTCATTCCTAAGGGTCCTTTCTCAACCCGGAAGTGTAGTCCCAGCGTGTTTTTTGTGTGTGTACACGCTGTGTGGCTGATTGATGCTTTACATGGTTACTTACCCTTATGACTTGTTGTCATATTGTCACGAATTATCGTAATATTAGGGACTATACATTTATTGTCGTTCGACTGTTGTAAAACGAAAATGAACGTTGTCGCGCTAATAAGGTAACCCTTTTGCTATATTGCTGTTCTACACTGGTTCACTGTGATGTGTGTCACTGATGTGCTTGCTAACTTAATTTTCCAAAACACGCGTGGACTTCTGTACGTCTGTGGTTGACGAGCTGTTTATAAATGTATATCCCAATCGTTCGCCCGTAATATTATGCCAAAACAGGATATATAGCCGGTTGTTGAAGCCATAAAGACCGGCTGCTGGAGTATTGGACTATAGTAAACAAGGAGACTGCAGTTGTGGGATGTAATTGGCATGCTAGACTAGAATAGATTACGCCCACGCATATTCTGTAAAGCACAGGCGAGTCAGACTAGCTACAAATAAATGACTTTTTTATTTTATTGATAGAAAATTTGCCGTACGCAGTACAACGTACCCAAGTATGTTAATTGTGCACTCATGAAAATGTGGAGGCCCACAATTTAATGATTCAGAATCACGGTGTCATGACTAAACTGTTTACCTCTGTTTCACGCTGTGTTTCAGTGGAGGCAAAGACAGCTGCTTCAACATGATGCAGTGTGTTGCTGCGGGGCATAGGATCGTCGCACTGGCCAACCTGCGCCCTGCAAACACAGGTGAGATGGGCTGCTGATGTAATGATCTACTAAGACAAGTAAGGCTATATGGGCTAGCCAGCTGCACTGCTGACTGGTGGACCGAGGAATTTTTGCGGATGCACAACGGTAAACAAAGTATTCGTAAAGTCTGAATAAGTCTGTTGGGGATGAAAACCCCTACTTAGAATAAACTGCTTCATATGCTGAAATATACAGTATTCATGTTGTTGGTTTGGGCTCTGTGCTTCTTACACCACTTTATGCATCTTTTATACAAGCCCTGAAATTAATGAATTTTTAAACAACAACCCTACCATAAATGCCTGATTAATGAAAATTATCGTTATACAGTTTTTCTACAGTTTTCAGTGTGAGTTAACAGCACTGTTAATTCACATCAGTGATGTTTTTTGAGGCTGCGGTGTTTGTCCTGTTAGCAGCTATCCTCTGTATCTGAATCAGAGAGGTTAAACCTGTGCCAAGCCTTACATTTTATTCTGATGCACTTTTGCTTGTCTTTGACATTTTCACGACACTTGAGAATAATGTCCCTGTCAAATCAAGTGATCTTGCAGGTTTTATGATCAATATCTGCAATTCAGGCATTTATCAGGCCTTTATCTTCATTTGAGAACCATCAGTCAACCACGTTGGCCTCATCAGTAGCCTCGTTTACTTTAAGAAAATATAGAAGCACACTGATTTTCAACTCTTTTAAAGTAAACACATTATGCTAATTGACATTCAACCAAAAGTGACTTGCCTTTGTAGCTGCTTTTGCAATTGTGATTTTGTTTTGTATATTTTGTTTTGTATTTGTGTTTTGTATAAAGTTAATAATAAGACATTTCTGTAACCCCTGCCTCCCGTTAGAAAAAAGCAGTCTCCTCTGTGGTTAAACAGCTTGTGTTGTGTATTCTAATATTCAATATCAGCAACACAATTCCAGCAGTTATGCACAATCCATATATAAATTGATTTTATTCACATTTGGTGCCCACACCAGTATTCTCTTGGATACTTGACTTAAAGTCCTTCTCTTGCTATCCTCAGATGAGTTGGACAGCTACATGTACCAGACAGTGGGTCATCAGGCCATAGAGCTGTATGCTGATGCCATGGGGCTACCACTATACAGACGCACCATCCAGGGTTCCAGCTTGGACATCAGTGGAGACTACAGTCTGACAGAGGGAGATGAGGTGGAGGACCTCTATCATCTACTTCAGCTAGTCAAGGTATGCCTCCATATTACTCACCAAAAGTGAGCATTTATGATTTTTAATTACAAGTGCATTACACTTTTTTTTATGTCGTGCCTCTGAAATTTTTCATTAATAACAATGTGGTATTTTATTAATCCTCTTGAGGGAAATTTGATTGTTGCTTGCCACCATCCACAGAAGGGCTAGAACACGGGGTCATATTCAGAGTAGTACTCTTGGAGCTTGAAGGGTATCAGTGTCTTGTTCAAGAGCACTTTAGGAAAGGGTATGCTTACCAACTGTGGAGCATAAATGCAGGTCCTCTGGTTGAATGACTGCCTCGCAATTGAAAAACTTCCCCGCCTCATTGTTCTTAATAATTTTCAGTTTTACATGAGTTATTTCTGAGGAAAATTATAAATAAATTATATGTAAACTGCAGCATCATAACAGTATTGGCAAAGGTGTAATCTTTGGTTGAATTTTTCTGCATGATTAATGCTATTTGCACGAGGGGGTAATTTTAATATTAGACCACCTTACTGAGCCATTGGTAAACTTCAATAATAGTAGGATTATTCGACTATTATCTCAAACATTAATGGAACACGGTGTCAATTAATTATTTTTTTGAGGTGTTTAGTAATAAACAGATTGTGTTAAAAATGCTGTAATATGTAAAGCCAGATATCACAATGTTGTCTTTGTGAATACAATGGTGTTCTTCTTTGCCACCACTGTCATATATATATTTGCCTGACTGCTTTTTACAGAACAAGCTCTCCACTAAAGTTCTCATCTTGTCTAAGGCTACACGACACATGTCGCATGTCACAGTGTTACACTGTTTTACAGGCCACTCTCCAAGGATTCAGAATCACTTAGCAGCCCATCAGCAGTGTCTCAATGAGACTCTGCTTGTCTGGCTTCATCTTTCCCTGTTGTACACTAACTATACTGAGCACCTACTGTAAAGTGTAGCTGAGTTGCACGGGAGATTACAAGACCATGTTATTGCTTTTAGTCTGTCGTCTTGAGTCTGTCTATAAAGTATGTCTTATTCTTACTTTGAAAGAGGAATATGTTCTCTTTTTGTTCTGATCTGGGGGAAAAAAGTGTGGCTTTATTTTATCAGCTAATCAAAGTTTTATGTTAAAAGTTGGGGTCAGGCGCTCTTGGCTTCAACTACTGGGTTCGCAGGAAATGTTCCATTCTTTTTCTTTTTTTTTTATCTCACATGACAGAAGATCAGATGCAAAAATTAATCACCAAATGAATATTTCATCAAATATCCCTTTTGCCAGGACGTTCAGAAAATATTCATTTGATGCCAAATTATGCATGAGATTCGCAGCGGTACAGCGCGGTGCAAAGAGAGTACCTGACGGGTTTCATAGGGTTGCATGTGTGTTTAACACACTGCTGGCACGGCCAACCTGACTGCCTGCAGCCACAAGGATGCTACCTGGACATGCATTTCAAGAGCAACAACAGCTCTCCCTGCTGTCAGTGCAAACAGACGCTGGGGTGTTGGTTTGATCCAACACATCCCCCCCACCCCACCCCACCATCCATCCTCACAAAAGCTCCCATGTTAGCTGGCAGCATCAAATTTTAAGACTTTGTTATGCGATGGTGTATAGGAGTTTGTTGTTGAAGTGGGAGTTTGCTTGACATGGTGTAAATAGGAAAGCGGGGAAAGCATTGGTTTTCCCTGTAGGACTGCGCGGAGACATGTTCATCCAGAGCCGGGGGCTGCTCCAGGGGCCCCTGCATGTCCGCACACACACACGGACTGAGTGGCAAGGGCCAGTCAGCCTGCCTCAGGGCATTTCACGCCCTCTCCCTCACTCTCTTTGTCAACTTCTGTGTAAATCTCCAGCTCTGCACATCATACCTGTGCACACACTTTACATGAGAAAGCGCTTGCTCGTGTGAGTCGGTTATACAGTAAGGGTTTTGCTTTCTCAAGAAGCCTTGGCACGCAAAACACACATGAGGCACAAGCATTCACTACCCTGCCTCACATCTTCTGGTACAATAATGCGATACACCCTCTCTCTCTCTCTCTCTCTCTCTCTCTCTCTCTCTCTCTCTCTCTCTCTCGCTCCCTCCGTCTGTGGTCATAGCTGGCGCTGATTGCAAAGAGTTCCTAATTTCCCATTTCCAGGGCACCTCTGGTCTGACCTCTCCCGTCAGAAGGGCCATAGGGCAGGGCAGTCGAAGTCCCATGGGCCCTTCAGGAGCTAGCAGACCTCCACTGCTCTCTGTGTTTACCCCTTTCACCGTCATCAACAGACTTGCGCCATAAACAATTGGCTTCCCCTCTTTCTCGCTCTCTCTCTCTTGCTGAGTGAAGCTGAGTTTTTGAATATAACATAGACATGTACATAGTTTACGCTTCATTATTTTGTCTGACAAATAGATCTTCTCTGTACTTTGGTCTTTTTTGAGTGAACTCCCCTGGGTCATTCTCAGTCACCACCTTTAGAAACTTGCACTGTTCTTTCCAACAATCTCAAATCTCTTGGTCAGTCATGGGGTTCAGTTTGAACCCCTTTATGTTCAAGACAAGGCTTCAGATTTGATTGCAAATTTCTCTTGAATAAAATTGTACTGTTCTGAATTTACCCAAAAGGTTGAATGTTGAATTGATTGAGTTGAAGCAAATAGAGGAAGAAGAGTGCAAACAAAAAAATCTCCTCTTCTAATAAATGAGCTGTTAAATCACCCTTACTGGAAAAGAACAGTTTTAGCATGAAGAATAATTATAATGTGTTCTGTTTGGAAAGTGTGATATTTTGAAGTATTCTTTCTAGCAGTTTTAATTAATTAGAAGTTACAAGATTTTATTTGGCAGATGACACTTGAACACAGATGAAAGATTTTTTTTTCTTCGCAGCTTTAGAGTTGATGAGTTTAAGTAGATAGTTTTCCCTCCACCTCCTCTGCAAGTAAACCAGACTCCTATCATGAGTCAACAGTGCCATCTATGGATCATTCCCCGACCCTGGCAAAGCAGCTCACATCATATGAGTCTCTATTGAGGATGTTTGGAGCCATTCACAGGAGAGTCAGTGGAAGGGATCACTTTCTTCCCCAACAATTGTCAATAGAAAAAATATATCCCAATTATGATAGGGAAAAAAATGAGCCCTCTTTCCAAAAGCAGCCGTGATAATGGCAAAATGACAATGTGGCCCTATCCCTGGCCCCTTGCTCTCATCACTGGCTGTATATGGCAGTGTTTCTTTGAAGTGTGTAACCTGATAGACACGCGAGCCAAAACTTACCCCCGACCATCCTGCCCGGTGCCGATCTTTGAACCTGCCCTTTGAGGGGCAACGGCGGGGATGGGAGGGGGAGATCATGCACTTTTGGAAATCTATGGTTTTAAATGGTATCTTTATAGAATTAGTGGATGCCTCGTGTTCTTTACCAAGCTTCGATATCAAATAGGAAGATGAAGCATAAAACATACAGAAATGAGTCTGTGTGATGCAATGACAAAACTAAAAAAAAGATGTTTATTATCTATCAGGACGTCTTGTTTTAATTTGCACTTAGCAATCAAAACACATTAAGCTTGATAAACGTAAAAGTTTAAAAAGCTGAAATTTTCAGTTTGATGGCCTTCATCCACTGTATGTCTTGTTATTCTATTCTGTTGATGAGTTGGTTCAACGCACTGTATTTTCCCTCAAAGTGTGCAGGTTTCTTTGGACTGGGATGGAAGCTTTCCCCTGTCCTGTACATCAGTTGTGTCTCCGTGCGTGTGTGTGTGTGTGTGTGTGTGTGTGTGTGTGTGTGTGGTTGGTCTGCTCTCTGCTGTGATCTGCTGTGATGTGTGATACAGATCAGCAGTGTCAGTCACCTCTGGCTGTAACGCCAGTCCCCCTGCAGGCCCACAAACCCCTCATATTAGTCATCTCACATCCCTCAAGTCCTTCATCCCCCTTTCTGTGCTCTGTGACCCGACACAGTGGCTCTTTATGCCCGGTGACCCTGCTTGTGTGTCTGTCTGAGTGCACATGTGTGTGCATGTGTGGCATGTGTATGTTTGGGCGTGTACGCGCGTGTCTGTTGAAGGTCAGGTCGAAGAGGGCCTCTGTTACATGATAACAGGTCTATCTCTTTCCTCCTTACACAGAGTGCTACAAGTATAGTCACCTCCTGCCTCCCTTTTCCTGCCTCTCTCCTTTCCTGGCTTGCCTCCTTTCACCACCCTGCAGTAGGAAAGATCTCTGTCTCTCTCTGTCTGTCTGTCTCTGTCTCTCTCTCTATCTGTTTGTCTGTCTCTGTCTTTCTGTCTGTCTGTCTCTCTACCTGTCGGTCTGTCTCGCTCTCTCTGTCTGTCTCTCTATCTGTTTGTCTGTCTCTGTCTGTCTCGTTCCGTCTGTCTGTCTGTCTGTCTGTCTGTCTGTCTGTCTGTCTGTCTGTCTGTCTCGTTCTGTCTGTCTGTCTGTCTCTCTCTATCTCTCGCTGTCTGTCTCTGTCTCTGTCTTTCTGTCTCTCTGTCTGTCTGTCTGTCTGTCTCGCTCTTTCTCTGTCTTTCTGTCTGTCTCTCTGTCTGTCTCTGTCTCTGTTTGTCTGTCTGTAAATTGTCCACCCCAACTGCAAACTACTCAGCGTTGTATGTGTAGCACACTATCTGTACTATACCTACGTAATACCTATATATCATATATCTTGCGAACATGTCCCTTAACACATCCCTTTTTTAAAGATGGTGTCACACACAGTGTTTCAGAATATTAGTTAACCTTGCCTTGAAATTTGTCCTATGCATGCATACATATATACATACATATACATATACATACATACATATATATATATATACACATACATACATACATACATACACACACACACACACACATACACACACACGCATATACGTATATGTATGTGTATATATATATATATGTGTGTATATATGTATGTGTGTATAATGTGGAAGGAACACTTGTGAGTAAGGGATGGATGTAAGGAGAACTATATCTTTTAATCGTGAGGATAGGTCATGCATAAAAGAAAGTGACATGATTGCAGAAACCCTGCAACCTCTGAGCTGATGAATGAAGACAAAGACATTTAAGCTCATTAGAAGGATAAGGAACAATAGATGATATCCACACACACACACACACACACACACACACACACGCTCATTTTTGTGGACTCTAATTATCAACGAAGTGACATCTCTGTCTTGTTGCGAATGGGCTTTGAGAGTGATGGAAATGTTGCATTCAAATCACATTCCCTCTTCTGCGAATCATCAGACTTTGCAGAAAAGTAGTGGGTTTTTTTTCTTGTTTTGTTTTTTTCCCAAGTTCATTATTTTGATAACTGCGACCATGCGTCAGTGGACACCCTCAGCCCCCCCCCCCCCCTCTTTTTATCAAGCCATTTTTCCCCCTTTTTTGTCTCCATGGAGATGTCAGGGAAAAGTACTGGAGAGCTGCACTCAGTCCTTCGGCCTTTGTAGATGAAACATTCCCTTTCCGTTGGTGCGTGTTAAAACACCTCGTTTTAGTGAGATAATCCCTTTTTTAAACACACATTCTCTCCCCACGCTTCCCTGCCTCCCTCTGCTTTTTAACACACACACACACACACACACACACACACACACACACACACACACACACACACACACCTCCTCTTATCCTCAGCCTCTCTCACTGCCCCACTATTGACATCAGCAGACGAGAATGGGGTCCTCAGAGATCAGAGGTCTACCTCAGAGAGGTAGACTGTCCCCAAGTCCAAACATTGTTTTTTCTCTCTCTCTCTCTCTCTCTCTCTCTCTCTCTCTCTCTCTCTCTCTCTCTCTCTCTCTCTCTCTCTCTCTCTCTCTCTCTCTCTCTCTCTCTCTCTCTCTCTCTCTCTCTCTCTCTCTCTCTCTCTCTCCCCTCCTCCCAATATCTTCGCCTGTGTTATGTTGTCGTCACACTTTCATCTGGAACCTGCTGAAGCCCAGGTGCCCGGATGGAGGTGTATCCTGCTGTGAGGGGAAAGGGAAGCGAGGGAGAGGAGAACAGGGAGCCGAGGAGCCGAGATGAGGAGACCAGGCTAGTAGGCTGGCAGGCAGGAGAAGGAGGAGTACGGTTGAACTAGAACCACAGTGGTATTGATTAGGGAGCTGAGGTGTTGGAAGACAAGTCGCTGAGCGGGGGTGTTTGGGAACAGGGGGAGCAGTGAAATCAAACACACAGCCCTGCTCTGATTACCAGCATGGTGCCGCATTAGACGTATGTTTGGGGGGCTGAAAAGGAAAATGGATTTCTTTAAAAAGCTGCTTAATACATAAATCATGACCTCTGGGGTCACAGCGAGGGTTTGCTATTGGATCAATAACCGGTCTAAGCTTCTCGTAGCTGGCTTATGGTGCAAAAAGACCTCTAAATGATATTGTAAAAAGTAGGTTATAGGTAGTATACAAAACAATAGACGGTTCTGCCGAAATTGCTGTGAGGCAGCGTCATTACATTTTCAGCCCAGGTTTACGCTACTTGCAGATTATGGGCTGTTCCTGCAGGTTGAATCCTATGAGTTTGCATGGATTTCTCCAAACAGCTGCCTTTCAGTGTGTATGTTTAGTTGTCTCCTGTCTGTGTGATAGCCATTGTTATCTTTTCCTTTGGTCTGAGACGGCTTGTATTTATGTTGGTCGACATAGTGGCAGTGGGGTTGAGATTGTGAGCTTGTTTTGCACATGAGGAAGGATAGCATTAGTGCTGAGATAATGGCGCTCTGTATTGTTCTCTGGCTGTGTGGAAGTGGCAGGACAGGATCTATTAGATGCAGGCCCATTTCCCTCCAACTGACGCTAACAGTACCCACAAACATTAGATAAAGAGCCTAGCCTCAAGCCTTTGTAATTTGTTTGTATTTTTCTGCTTAATGTACTTTGCTCAATCTTGTTTAGCGATGATGGAAGCAGATAGCCTTATCTCGCCTTGCCAAGGGCATGAGCCACTAACACTGCTTGGTTGAACATTGTTTCAGTGAAGAAAGTGTGTGTGTGTGTGTGTGTCTGTGTTTTTTTTTTATGCCAGACGAATTGTACATCTAGCCGAAAGTTATTTGCATATAATTAGTTTGAGCTGCTGGCTGAAATGTCCTTGATGTAAATGCAGCATTTGCCTTCATAGAAGGTAGATAGATGGTTTATTTTATCAATATCTATATCTCAACAAGTTTGATTTTTGTATATAATTTTCGAGATCAGTTTTTGACTGAACAAAGTTCATTCGATGTGAAATGGACTCCTGGTATCCCACTGACACACAGCGCCCCGAGTTTCTGTCAGCACTTGCCCTGTCATTCAGAAAGCATTTAAAAGTTCATAATTGGTCTCAGAACAGCAGATTTTGGTCCTAAATGGTCTGTTGTTACATCTTCGCTGTCACTTTTGCTGAAAATAATCTTTGTTTTTCCCTCAGCTCACTCCCTCCATTTTTCTGAAAGGAAAATCCTTTAAAAGGCATTTGGCTTCTAGCCTAATTTTCTTTCTCTTTAGTTTAGTGCTGGGTAGTATATTGATATTACATGGATATCGTGATTTAAGACTAGATATCTTCTGGGATTTTGGATATTGTAATATTGTGATATGGTGCAAGTGTTATCTTTTAATGGTTTAAAAGGCTGCATTACAGTAAAGGGATTAACATTTTCTGAACTTGTTAGACTGTTTTAGCTGTTTGACTATTTACTTCTACCTGCTTGGTCATCATATCCACCTTACTAATGACTATTTATCAAAAATATCTTGTATCGGGGGGGGGGGGGGCGTCTGGGTAGCGTGGCGGTCTGTTCCATTGCTTACCAACATGGGGATCACCAGTTCAAATCCCTGTGTTACCTCCGGCTTGGTTGGGCGTCCCTACAGACACAATTGGCCGTGTCTGCGGGTGGGAAGCCGGATGTGGGTACATGTCCTGGTCGCTGCACTAGCACCCCCTCTGGTCGGTCGGGGCGCCTGTCTGGGGGGGGCGGGGTACTGGGGGCAATAGCGTGATCCTCCTACGTGATACATCCCCCTGGCAAAACTTCTCACTGTCAGGTGAAATGAAGCGGCTGGCGACTCCACACGTATTGGAGGAGGCATGTGGTAGTCTGCAGCCCTCCCCGGATTGGCAGAGGGGGTGGAGCAACGACCCAGATGGTTCAGAGAGCGGGGTAATTGGCCGGACACAATTTGGGAGAAAAGGGGGGGAAATCCAGGGGGGGATCTCTTGTATGTAAATATCTGATGAAAGCATCACTAGTCATCCCTACAATATCGTGATAATATCGATATCAAGGTATTGGATCAAAGATATCGTGATATTTGATTTTCGCCATATCATCCAGTCCTACTTCTGTTTCAGCTTTAGTTAGTCGCCAGCAGAAAGTGTAAATGATAATGTAGCCAAGTTAAAAATGGATGGGTATGTGATGAAAAAAGAAACCATTTGAACCCCTAGTGCACAGCCATATCATGTAGATTCAAGAACCGTCTTGGCTCTCTTGGTCCAGTACACCCAGAGAACACCATGCTTTGGAAAATCTGGCCATTCCCAATACTTGTTGTTTGTCTCCACCAGACAATAAGGGGTATCTCTGAGTCTGTGAACTCCCTCCAGCCATCGACTGAAAAAAAAGAAGAGTGCTTTTATGTGTTGTTTTTTAAACCATCCTCTTCGAAAAATATTTGAGGAAGGCCCCATCGCCTCCCGCAGCTTAAGTCATAACCAGCCATAGAAAAACACTGGAGTCTGGAGAGTGTGTAAAACCAGCATTACCGCTGTATTTTCCTTCAGTCTCTCTTTGGGTGATGGGGAGGGGGGGGGGTGCTGTCTATTATGTCGGTTGGAGAATATAGGACAGGAGAGACGTGGGTCTGCAACCTGACCTCACCAGGAAAACATTTTCTCTTCGGGGAGGTGGTGGTGGTGGTGTACAGTTGTGTACGTTTGTGTATGGTGTGTGGCTCAGTGTGCGTGTGGGTATGCATCTGCGTGTGTGTGTGTGTGTGTGTGTGTGTGTGTGTGTGTGTGTGTGTGTGTGTGTGTGTGTGTGTGTGTGTGTGTGTGTGTGTGTGTGTGTGTGTGTGCCCCGTGTGGATTAAGTTGTTGTGGACTCTGAAAAGCAACACTTACATAGTTTACTCTCTCTGGTAGAGGACTTCCTGCCTGAGCACCTCAGATGCGTTTCCATGTTCCTGTGGAGGAGCCAGGTCCATGGCTTTGTTTTATGTCCAGCGAGAAACTACGTCTGTTGACATTCATTTCTGAAAACACCTTGCCTTTTTTTGAGGTGAGATGTGAAGCATAGCAAGTTTGGACAAAGTTCCTTCATTTCCTTTCATCTCCAAGTCTTTATGCAATAGGTCCTTTGGGACTACAGAAGTGAGTGATTGTAAGATTAATGTAGAAACAACCATAAAAATCTTACCTATTTTAAGAGCAAACAGTAAATGATCTCTTTTGCATGAATTGCCAGTATTCATGAACATGCAGTGATAGACCTCCATACGTCTTCCTGCTGCTCCCCAACATTTAGTTTTCCATGTGTGTCGATATGGAAAGCCTCCTTGTCCTTGGCCAGCTGAAATCGGGGCTTTGTGCTAGCTTTGGCCCGGGCCCTCTCCCTCCCTGTCTGACGACGGGGCCTGTGTTTACGTAACCATATATAACTGGGAGGAAACCCATGAAACGTTAATCACTCTACTTTTTAGCCCTGATGAATTTCTACGTTTTCCAGCTGTGCAGCATGGCATATTTATGCTCAGGCCCTATCGCTGAAAACAGCTCTGTCATTGTAAATGAATCACCGTGCATAACCAAAGCTTTTGTGTGTGTGTGTGTGTGTGTGTGTGTGTGTGTGTGTGTGTGTGTGTGTGTGTGTGTGTGTGTGTGTGTGTGTGTGTGTGTGTGTGTGTGTGTGTGTGTGTGTGTTTAAACTTCAGGCTAGGGAGAGAGAATAAAAATGAGCTGAAAGAGTCCCAAAAAAGCTCTCTTCCCCATCCGCAGTAAAAGCATCTCCGTGGATAGATACCGAAACTTCCATCTCTTTCTTCTCTCTCCATCCGGAGGTGGGCCAAGATCAGTCTGGGTTTGCTCATCACTCTTCATGTTTCTGAGAGCTGATAGGTGTCGCTCACTCATCATGCTGATGAGGCAGCGGCTAGTGTCATATCCTGTGCGATCTGGCCGCACCCGCATGCTAGTCCCCCCAGAGAGATTGTACGTTCCTCTTACTTCTTCCTTTTTCTCTCCTTACTTTTGAATCCCTCTGACGTGCATCATTTCAGGAACCGGTCTGGGCATTTAGGTTTATGGGCAGGTGGGTCTGTGAACAAGTTTTTTTCTGTCTTTTGTTTTTCTCTCTCTCCTCCACTCTGAAGAGTTGAGGAGTGACACATGGTGAGTCATCTTGCCAGCCTGTCCACAAAGGAAAAGCCAGTCTGTCAACAGCTGCTTCAGACAGACAGCCTCGCCAGTTTACTAAAGGGAATGTTTCTGAAAAACCTCCAAGAACAGGTTTTTGTGGTCGGTATTTGCTTGATAGGTATTCACTGTGCACATTTGCAGTGTTAGGTTAGGTCCTCGTCTGTCAGTAAGAATTAGGTCTGACTAGCTTTTTTCTTTCTTTTTTTTAATACTTTTTTCCTCCTTTTTCTCAATTGTATGCGGCCAATTACCCTACTCTTCTGAGCCGTCCCGGTCACTTCTCCACCCCCTCTGCTGACCTGGGGAGGGCTGCAGACTACCACATGCCTCTTCTGATACATTTGGAGTCACAGGCTGTTTCATTTCACCTGACAGTGAAGTTTCACCAGGGAGACGTAGCGCGTGGGAGGATCACGCTATTCCCCCCCAGTTCCCCCTCCCCCCCGAACAGGCACCCCCGACCGACCAGAGGAGGCGCTAGTGCAGTGACCAGGACACATTCCCACACCCGGCTTCCCACCCGCAGACACGACCAGTTGCGTCTGTAGGGGCGCCTGACCAAACCGGAGATAACACAGGGATTCAAACTGGTGATCCCCATGTTGGTAGGCAACGGAATAGACCGCTACGCCACCCAGATGCCCAGGTCTACCTTTCTTGAGGGAATGATAGTAGCAGGACCCAATGAGATTTGATTCCTTTTTTTTTTCTCCAAGATTCCATTTTATTTTTTCCACATTTTTGGCTTTCTTTTTTCTTTTTCTTTTTCTTATTTGGACTTTTGGGCTTTTATCCATTTTTGCTGTGAGAAAGTTTGTGTAATTAACTATGTCATTCATTCCCCCCCCAAGACTGTCCCTGGCAGCACGGTCAATTAGTCACTCACCCCCCCACCCACCCCCACCCCCACTACCTTGATCATTGGGGGCTCCATAGTCTAAGACAACCGTTTCATAAATGCGATCATGTGCCGCTTTCCTGGAGCCACTACTTCTAACCTGCTGGAGAAACTTCCTTGATTCGTTTCCAACAGTTTTGAGAGTAATAGTCCACGTCAGCTCATATGACACTGCCCGTCAGCAGTCCCCGCTGACAAAAGGTGATTTTTTTATCAGTCTTTTTAATCTCCTCAACAGTTGTGGCAAAACCGCTTTTATTTCTGGCCCAATTCCCACACTGGGCCGTGTTGTGGGGCGTTTGAGTAGAATTCTCAGTCTTCATACCTGGCTCCAGGCCGTGAGTATAGCGCACAACATTGGTTTTATTCACAACTTTGACTTGTTCTGGGAGCACTCCTCTCTGTATAGAGAGGCAGCATGGCTCAGGAGGTAGAGCGGGTCATCTAGTAATCGGAAGGTCACTGGTTCAATCCTCGGCTCCTGCACAGAGCATGTCAAAGTGTCCTTGAGCAAGACACTGAGCCTGTAACTGCTCCTGATGAGCAGGTTGGCACCTTGCATGGCAGCCCCCACCATCAGTGTATGAATGTGTGTGTGAATGTGAGGCATACACTGTAAAGAGCTTTGAGTCGTCGGTAGACTAGAAAAGCACTATATAAATGCAGTCCATTTAGAAGAGACGGTCTTCACCTGAACATTCTAGGTAGTCCATGCTTGCTTCTAATTTGCAGCACGCTGTTCTGTCCTCCACACATGATTGACTGTTTACATCACACACGTGCCTTCCTGAACCCTCTTCTTCCCCTTTGCCTTCAGCAATGACTGTCGCATCCTTTTCTCACACCGGCTCCCCCTTGCAGTTTGGTCACACTGCTTGCTGTTCGACCTCTTCCCATTCCTGACCATATTACCAACAGACATCATTACCGTCACCACAACAAACGACATGTGAATTAGTCCAGTTTCCATCCCCTTCCTCAGTCCTCACAACCTATGACAAAATAACATCAACTGAAATTGGTTTTGTTTAACGCTCGTTCACATAATTCCAAAAGCATCATTCTGAAGGAATTTATAACTGACAGTAACCTTGATTTCCTCTGCCTCACTGAAACCTGGTATAAATCGCTGAACTACTTCTGATTAAACCAAAGCACACCCACAGGATTCACATACATTTATAGACCTTGTCTTGAGGGGCAGGGTGGTGTTGTTGCTGCTGTTAACAGGAAGAACATTAAAACAACCACCATTTCCATTCCTGCCACTCATTCTTTCAAACACCTTGCCTTCAAATTCTCTGGACCCACCCCCCCTTTTTCTTTTTTTGTGTGGAATTTTCCCCTTTTATCTCCCCAATTGTATCTGGCCAATTACCCCACTCTTCCGAGCCATCCGGGTTTCTGCTCCACCCCCTCTGCCCATCCCAGGAGGGTTGCAGACTACCACATGCTTCATCCAATACATGCGGAGTCGCCAGCCACTTCTTTTCACCAGCGAGTGAGGAGTTTCACCAGGGGGCTGTAGCATGTGGGAGGATCACGCTATCCCCTCGCCCCTGAACAGGCGCCCAGACCAACCAGAGGAGGTGCTAGTGCAACGACCAGGACACATACCCACATCCGGCTTCACACCCGCAGACATGGCTAATCGTGTCTGTAGGGACGCCTGACCAAGCCGGAGGTAACACAGGGATTCGAACTGGCAATCGCCATGTTGGTAGAGGTCCCACTCCCTTGGTCACTGCTGTTATCTACCACCCCCCTCCCAAGCCAAACCCCTCCTTTCTCTCTGACTTTTCTGATTTTCTAACCCAGCTATGTGCCTTCTCACCATCCGTTTTCCTCCTGAGTGATTTTAATATCCACATTGATGACACTGACTAAATCTGCCTGAGAATCCCTGGAACTGCTACAATGCCTCAACTTCACGCAACATATCAACTTCACCACTCATAGCCGTGGTCACATCATGGATTTGGTCTGCTCCACTGATCTCACACTACATCAACTCTTCAGCCTCAACCTCAATATCTCTGACCACCTGGCATTCACCATGGACATTGACATCAAACACAAAAAAGTCAAACGCATAATATCCTTCAGAAAGCTCAAATCTATCTCCCCTGTCAGCTCTTATTTTGCCTCTCTTGCCAGTAAAATGTCTGCCTTCCCTCCCCCGCTGTCTTACAATCCCTCCGATCTTCTCAATTGTTATAGTGATACATCTTCCTGCTGTCTTGATCAGCCGGCCCCCATTAAAACCTAAATAGTCTCATTCACACACTCAGCTCCTTGGTGTACTCCTGAAACCATAAGCGCCAGCTCAAAAGACACCAAGAAAACAGGTTTAACAGTGCATCTCCAAGCCTACTCAGACTACCTTCAACAATAAGGAGACACTGTCATCACAGCCTGATCCACCTACTACTCATACCCCATACACTCTGGCTTCACTAACCCCAAGGCTGTCTTTTCCACAAAGAAAAGAAGAATGCCAGTTTATTTTTGTCATTGTACAGTTGTTTGGTTACAATGAAATTTTGTCTTCTGCATTCAACCCATCCTATTGTATAGGAGCAGTGTGCGGCTGCAGTACCTGGGGACCAACTCCAATTCTTCTTTCCATTGCCTTGGTCAGGGGTACAGGCAGGAGTGTTAACCCTAACATGCATGTCTTTTTAATGGTGGGAGGAAACCGGAGCACCTGGAGGAAACCCATGCAGACGTGGGGAGAACATACAACCTCCATACAGAAAGGACCTGGGATGGCCTGGGGTTCGAACTCGGGACCTTCTTGCTGTGAGGCAACAGTGCTAACCACTGGGCCACCATGCCACCCAATAAACAAACATCTCAAATCCAGTAGCAATACCTCCAGTTCATTCACAGTTAACAAGTAAAATTCTTTCCTTTCATTTTTCTAAACTAAAATTGACACCATCTACAGCAACCTGACCCCCCCCCCCCCTTACCACTCAGCCTCTGTCAAAGTTCTCCTCAGTGTCCCCAATGGAGCTGTCCAACCTGACGGTACGAATGAGAAGTTCCACTTGTTTTCTGGATCCCATGTTAAGGACTGTCTCCCAGCTATCTCTTCACTCATCACAGAAATCATTAATTCCTCCCTCAACTCTGGTTCAGTCCCCCATACACTTAAACTGGTTCCTGTCACCCCCATCCTCAAAAAATCTGGACTCAATCCTGATAACATGAGCAACATCTAGCCCATCACCAACCTCCCCTTTCTGTCAAAAATACTGGAACATGTTGTCACCTCCCAACTCAAAGCTCGCTTCATCTCCAACGACCTGTTTGAACCATTTCAATCTGGTTTCTGCTCTCAGCACAGCACAGAAAAAGCCCACCTTAAAGTCATCAATGACCTGCTCTTCTCTTCTGACTCTGGCCACCTCAGCATTCTCATCCTTCTCGACCTTACTGCAGCTTTCAACACCATCAACCACACCATTCTTCTCTCCTGCCTTGAATCCAGTACTGCACTCTCCTGGCTAAAGTCATATCTCACAAACAGACAGCAGTTCATCAGCATCAACAACTGCACCTCCTTCAGTGCTCCTTTATCCCAAGACATCTCTCAGGGTTTGGTGCTTGGTCCTCTCCTGTTCTTCTTTTACATGCTCTCCCTTGGTAACATCATACATCTTCTTGGTCTCCACTTCCATTGTTACGCCGATGACTTCCAGCTCTACATCTCCGCTAAATCCATTACCACTACAACATACTCCAGCCTGATCAACTGCCTCACTGAAATTACATCATGGATGCAAGCTAACTTCCTCAAACTAAATTGGAATAAATCTGACATGATCATCATCGGTCCCAAATCCCTTACCAAAACCACTCAAATTCTGCCTCACCATCGATAACTCCATTCTGTCTCCCTCCCCACACATCTGCAACCTCGACAGCAACCTCTGCTTTGAATACCATGTCAATCAAATCACCAGAACTGCCTTTCCCCACCTTTTTTTGTAACCCATACAATGAATCACATGTTTACTAATGTGTGCACGCTGTGATGCATGCACACACATGCACAAAGACACAGAAGCATGATGGATTCTTGAAAGCGAACGTAACAGATGGTCTATGGACAAATTAGCTAAGATTATTGAAAAATGTAAGTTTTCCAATAATTGAATTAAGTTTTTCAATAAGGGAAAAACTCAAGTTTTTCAATAATCCCCCCCAAATCTCTAAATTGCATGCACTTTTTTGTGTTTATATCTGAAATCCATTTTCATGCCCCCATTCTGTTTTTTCAATCATGAATTCCACACTACAGAAATCATAGGGGCCCAAATAGTAGCTACAGAATACGTCCCTTCTCTCATGACCAGCGTATCGCTCTGTGTCCTGTCCTTTTTTTACCGCTGCAGGAGTCACCTTGGAGTGTCTCTACTGTCTGTACAGGGAGAGAATGGTAATGAGGAGGCTGATTTAAAACAAATAACCAGCACCTCCACCTTCCATCACACCAAGTTCCCTGTCAGTTTGGGACGTTTGAGATGTCAAGACGCCCCAACATGCCCAGGGACTATTTCCACATTACATTAAACACAATTGCTTGACCCCGGCTGGCCTAGCCTTTGTACTACATCAACTTGTACTACTACATCAAGGTCCAACCACCCTTATGCTGTTTTTCCACCCGGTGGGGGAGCAGGGGGAGAACAATCCCATTAGGTTAGTGCAGGCTCAGAGCTGATCTAATGGAGGGAACATTAAAACCATGTCGTGTCCAGTCACTCACTCGATGAATCTTCAAAGAGAGAGATGAGGAGGAGGTGAAGGAGAGATGGAGAGGAGTGTGGGGGTGGTGGAGAGGAGGGGGTGGTGGAGCGATAAAGGGGGTGCAGAGGTTAGAAGTGGTGTTGATATGACAACGTAGACGTGGTGATGGAGAGCACGTGACAGTACCCTGTTGCCCTTGAGCAAACTGTCATTCAAAGCACTTTAATTAATTGCTCAGTCATGCCTTCCTCCCCGTCTTCCTGTCATCCTGCCTAGGCATGCTTTATACAGGATAGCAATAATGTGATAGAAAGGATGTCAACATCTTTGGACTAGACTAAAGCAGGATTTTTTTTCTTTTAATCTAAATATATGGTCTGTTATTTAAAATTGTCTATATCGGCCAGGGTCGATTTGCCATTAGTCAGAACAGGCTGGTGTAAGGATTTGAGAACTTTGCCATTTTTCAAAATAGAGCTTTGTGCTGTTAGGGTGTATAATTAAGACCTCATCGTGACAGCCATTGTGAGAGAGCTAATGAGGTTTCTGATGTATTCAGTGTGAATGTGGATATGAATATTGAATTTTTAATATTTTATGGCTTTCTAATTGCACTCATTGCTGTTAATGGCTCTGTCAGTTGAATATTACCCCGACTGAATGTGAGGCATACATAAGCGCCTTTATGCTTGGAGTTTATAAAATAGCTGCAATCTCAACCTAGACCAATTCTGTGCTTTACAATTTCCATGTGTGTATCTCCAGGGCAGATGTACACATCTTGGCTGAAGTCATGTCTGTGACAAGGAATGCATTTGAACTACACTCTTGAGTCTTCTATCAAGATGTATGTATAAATAATTACAGAGTATATCACACAAGCTACCTTGAAATAGAGTTTAATGGCCATATCGTTTCTTTGTGGAGCATGTCTGCTGGCCTTAATCTTCCCCACCGTTGACATCTTAATAACTCAGCCCTCTCCATCCATTTCCACGGGAGACGTCCGGATGTGGGGGGAAGGATTAGTTTAATGAATTTGACAATTAGTAACAGAAGCTAATGACTGCATGGGGCTAAGTACCCTGATGGACATGGCTGGGGGACTGAGGGCTTCCATTGCTCTGGGCCATAGATCCTCATTAATAGCTTTCCCGCCTCCTGGAGAGAAGTTGTGAAGCCAGGGCAGGCCTTTGTTTAGTCTGCCTCTGACGTGGCTCCATGGAGATCCCACTGTTGCCATATGCCAAGCCAGAATAAGTCGTGCTCTGGGTGCTAGTTAACCCGCGGGGGAGGTCGCAGGTCCCGGGTCAGGCGACGCCTCCTCAGATCAACCTTGCTCATTAAAAGTAGATACGAGAAAGCTGACTTGGGATCAGGGGTGGGAGGAGCTCTTTGCTCAAATTCTGTGCCAATACTCATGAAGAAAGAGAAATGGTTTTGCGAGTCAGAGGAGTTCCAGTGACCTCTGCCTTGATTTATTTTATCGTCACCGTAGTTTCTTACCCAGATCCCTCTTCTAATGCTGTCAAAACACCATTTGTCACAATGGCTCTCATAAAGATTTTATCGAACATTATATTGTGGTTCATGAGCTGCCTTGTAGCTTTTTCAAGTATTCCCACTATAAAACATTTTGATAAATTTTTTAACCAGCATAAAATCAAAGTTTGTATTTTTTACGGCATCATGAATACACATGGAACTCTCCCGCAATATCCACTGCTGGATAGATTTATGCATTTACGCTCCTCCTCCTCGATCACCGCTCCTACCTTTCCCACAGTGGATGAGAAAGTATGTCTAGAATGTAGACAGTTGCATTTTCTAAGTTTGTACAGAGCTGCAGCAGTTGCCTTCTCATTTTTGCTGGTCTCCTGATGATCGCTATAATGGTGACAAAAACAAAACCCCATCCAAAAATAACTTTTTCCAAAGCTTTCAGTAAATGTTTCTGTTTGCCCAAATGATCTAGGGCCTAGAGTCTCCACTGAAAACTAAGGGCATGTGAGAAAGTTGTCTCCTGTTATCTTAAGTGGAGGATGGGCCTCAGTGGTACAGTTTGTGTGATGATTAAATCTGTGGTGAAGAGGAGCGTGAGCCAGTGAAAAGAGAAACTACTTCACCGCTGAGTTAAACCTTTAAAGTCGAGAGAGAGAGAGAGAGAGAGAGAGAGAGAGAGAGAGAGAGAGAGATGGCGTGAGAGAGAAAGAAAGAGGCAAGAGACATAGGTAAGGGGTGGACAGGTCAGTGTTAAAGGGTGAGGTGGGGTGCATCAACACCAATTTGGTCCCTTGGCTCTAGACTTGGAGAGGCTGGTCTCATCTCCTCTCTCTCTCTCTCTCTCTCTCTCTCTCTCTCTCTCTCTCTCTCTCTCTCTCTCTCTCTCTCTGAGACTAGCCTCACTGAGTTTGCAGCCAAGGGACCAAATTGGTGTTGATTCAACCCACCCCACCTCACCCTTTAATACTAACTTGTTCACTCCTTACTTATGTCTCTTGCCTCTCTTTCTTTCTCTCTCACTCTGTCTCACTCTCTCTCACTCCATCTCACTCTCTCTCACTCTTAATTTGCTGTTTAAGGCAGTGACAGCTGTATTTAGGGAAAAGGCTGCAATTGCATGAGAATAGAGCGCTGGCCCCGAGGCTTACCTAGAGTTAAATGACAGTGCCTACAGCCCTTGTAGCTCTGTGCTGAGCTGAAATGTTATCATTCTGGTTTAATTACTGTCACTAGACACTGGAGTTGACTACAGTGTCTATTCTAGTTTAGGACACACTGGAGGCATATGAGAGCATAAGTACTAAATTTCAAGGTCCAAAGTTCCCTTCCCTTGGTATTTAACTTCAGGTCAAAGACTTCCATTCTTAATTTGTCTTTTTTTCCGCAATGTGCATAGCTTTTTGTTCCAGGTCTCCTATCCTGCCTCATTTCTTGGTGTCTTTGCCACAGATACACACACACCCACACAAACACACAGACCCACACCTCACCCGAACAGAAGCAAACCTACACATATACACACTGAGATACAGACACACACAGATATCCTTTATCTGATTAGCTCGCACGCCCACGAGGAACTGTGTATGTGTGTGTGTGTGTGTGTGTGTGTGTGTGTGTGTGTGTGTGTGTGTGTGTGTGTGTGTGTGTGTGTGTGTGTGTGTGTGTGTGTGTGAGGTGAGGTGCTACGCGTCAGGCCCCAGGCAGGGCATGGATTTCATTTAGTAAAGTATCAAAGGTTTACACGCTGTTCGCTTTAATCAGCATGTTTATCAGGCAGAGAAAAATTGCAGGAAGGGACCACAGGGAGAAGGGAGGCGGGTTATCTTAAGGACCAGTAGCTTGGGAAATTGATAATGGCTACAAGGTAATTTACTGGAGACTTGTGCATCCCTCCACTGCTTCCACCCTGGCCCCTCATTCTAATTACAGCCCATGTAATGTTCTAATGAAGCTGCAGGTATGTGTGTGTGTGGGTGTGTATGTACGTTTGTGTTTGTCGCACCACATCACGTCATTTTCGTGAGGGGAGATTGAATGCATCTCAGGGCTGTGTCTGTATCTCTCAAGTGTGTAGTTGTCCTACTGTTTTCTAAAATATGAATAGGATTATGATATGAAAAGCAATTAGATTAGCCCTCAGCAATAAAGATACATGCCACTCACAGATGCGATCCCCCTGTGGTGAGAGCCTCAAAGCCGAGTCTATAAAGGAGGAAGACTGTGGCCAAACAGACAAACTCACTGGACTGGACTGGACTGGACTGGACTGGACTGGACTGGACTATTTCAAAAAGGTCCAGGAACCATTTCGGCTTCTGGGTAGTGTGACAGTCTATTCTGTTGCCTACCAACACGGGGATCGTCAGTTCGAATCCCCATGTTACCTCTGGCTTGGTCGGGCATCCCTATTAGACATAATAGGCTGTGTCTGCAGGTGGGAAGCCAGATGTGGGTATGTGTCCTGGTTGCTACACTAGCACCTCCTCTGGTCAGTCGGGGCACCTGTTCAGGGGGGAGGTGGATCTGGGGGGGAATACCGTGATCCTCCCACACGCTACGTCCCCCTGGGGAAACTCCTCACTGTCAGGTGAAAAAAAGCGGCTGGTGACTCCACATATATCGGAGGAGGTATGTGGTGGTCTGCAGCCCTCCCCGGATTGACAGAGGAGGTGGAGCAGCGACCAGGACAGCTCGGGAGAGTGGGGTAATTGGCCAAGTACAACTGGGGAGAAAAAGGGAGAAAAAAAAAAAAAAAGGTCCAGGAACCAATACCTCTAGTGGAGGTGGCACTAGCGCCTCTAGTTACTCAAGAAATTAACCTTCTTCTTGCTTTTTCTCCTCATACACACACGCGAACAGGTACATCTTATAACCCTCTAAGCCTCCAAGGGATTTGGGCTTGACCACAAAGACCATGACACAACCAGATAGGAAACATCCCTTCTGCATGACTATCTGATGAAAGGAGAGACCAGTGAGGTTTATGGTGTCCATGTGTGTTTACATGCGATCGTGTGTTCATATTCACCTCAGATAGTGTTCTTTAATGTCTGGGGGAATATTTGGCCCCAAGGGGGGATGCCAACATTTCACTGTGACAATGCATTTTGTGCACATTTTATTAGTTGAAGCCAAACAATTTGTGTGATTTGGATTTTCCCTCTCCTTTCCACTCGTCCTCCCTACAGGAAAAGGAGGTTGTTGAGGCGGTGTCTGTTGGGGCCATTCTGTCCAATTACCAGAGAGTCCGTGTAGAAAATGTGTAAGTCAAAACAAACAACACTGTCATGTACACCCTGTTACTAAAATGTGCGCTAATTGTATCCGGCCAATTCCCCCACTCTTCCGAGCTGTCCCGGTCGCTGCTCCACCCGCTCTGCTGATATGGGGAGGGCTGCAGACTTCTACATGCCTCCTCCGATCCATGTGAAGTCACCAGTCGCTGCTTTTCACCTGACAGTGAGGAGTTTCACCAGGGGGACGTAGCGCATGGGAGGATCACACTATTCCCCCCAGTTCCCCTTCCCCTCTGAACAGACGCCCCGACTGACCAGAGGAGGCACTAGTGCAGCGACCAGGACACACACCCACATCCGGCTTCCCACCTGCAGACACGCCCAAATGTGTCTGAAGGGACACTCGACCAAGCCAAAGGCAACATGGGGATTCGAACTGGCGATCCCAGTATTGGTAGGCAACAGAATAGACCGCTACGCTACCCAGACACCCCGGATTATAGTTTTTTTTTGTGATGTGAAGTCATACTTTTATAAATAAGGGGTAAAACAAGGCGTGCTTACTATGATAAACACATGATCTTATCTGCAGCACAATCCTTTAATATCGTATCTCCTCTTTGTTTCTCATTCTTGTTATTTGCTTCAATCTTCCTCTTCTTCATTTTATATTTCTAGCTTTTTTCTTCTCCCCCTCTAGATGAACAATGATTGAACACTTCGCCACCAAAGCATATCTTGTCTTATATTTCCAGTAAAACCACAGAACCCTCTGCTTATGAGCAAATCCTGTTGTCAATCAACCATTGTTTCTCTTCACACTCACCAGGCATAGACACACGCACACACACACACACACACACACGCTCACACCTCAGGCATGTTTTCAAGCAGCAGATATTTACACCTAGAAGATCCTCCTCCAGTTACCTGCTCAGACTCGAGTGTGTCTGTTTGTACTTGTGTGTGCGTGGGTACATTCGTGTGCATGTGTGTGCATTCGACACTAGTTTTGGTGTGACAGACAAGCGCAGCTTAAGACGGTGCCATCTTAAGATAATTACTCCTTTTGGGTTTCCTCTCTCTCCCTTGACAAAAGCTGTGGCACCAGCCGCGGGTGGGAGCATGTGTTGTGGGACTATCAATGTGGCAGTCTGCCCACGAGAGAAGAAAGTGGCCAACATAGTTAACTTTGAAGTTGTACTGATCCTGACAAGTATTCGGTGAAAGCCCTGTTGTCTGTCTCGCTTTTCATTTTCCACCACTCATTTTTAGGTGTATGCGGCTGGGTTTACAGCCCCTGGCCTACCTGTGGCACCGTGACCAGGAGTCCCTGCTCTCCGAGATGATATCATCTGACCTCCACGCTATTCTCATCAAAGTGGCCGCCTTTGGTAAGTTCATGTCACGCTTCCTGTTGAGTCTGAGGCAGCAGGTGAGCAGTCAGACATCCCCTCCCTCTTTTCATTGTCCAGAAGTGTACATATAGGAGTGTATTCGGTGGAGATAATTTGGGTGAACGAGGGGCAGGAGGAGGGAAGTAAAAGTGGAGACGTAACCGGAGATGGGGAGGAGGAGGGATATAAATGCCCACAACATTAATCTATGGCTTAGCAGCGTTGTCAGAATCCGTGCCAGCCGCCGAGTCATTGAAGTGGAGAACAATCTAAAAAGATACGAAGCAAAGGGAGGCAGGGAGGTGACAGAGGAGCGGGGTTGTTTTCCACGGAGGGGGAGGCTCACAAGTAATTGCGGCGCACATTAATGAAACCTGTCAATAAGCGCGTTGCACGTCCCCATTGTGTCTCGAGGAGTGTTACGTTCTTTGCTTATGCATAGCTCAGAATACATGGTCCGTGAAGCGGAGATTAAAATCTCGTATATCTCATTTACCTTTTTCCAACGGCCCCGGCACTGAGGGAAGAGGTTAATGTGGTGTCATCTGCTCTCTCTGCCTACCTGCTTTGGAGCCTGAGGATAGGAAGATCAGATTACAAAATGAGAGGAGGAGAGAAAAAAAAGTTTTCCCTTCTTTTGGGTACAAAGTGTTGAGATTCCTATTTCCATCTGCTTGAATGTGAGGCCAGATGCCTTTTTTTTTGGCAGTGTCAGTGATAAATGGTAAATATGGCCACCATAGATCATCCTATAGACACTGTTTATTCTCTTTTAAGTGCTTGTTGTCGCCTTTGGTACCAATCAGTAGAAAAGATGTCCCAGAAAGACTGATGGTGACCCATCTAACTGAGCCGTGTGTTCAGGATTTCTAGCAGATCTCTCAACACCGCCCACATAGCCTCCTATGAAATTCATTCTATGAAACACGTATTCATTTTCCCACCGCATCCAGGATCAGTTTCTCTTTTTTTTTTTTGATGGTTTCATGCAGGGCCGGTCCTATGCTATTCTGAGCCGGAGAGCAACCATCGCTCACCGCCCCCCCCCCCAACAAAAAAAAACCACAGACATGCACGACCGTGCACAGCAATGAATTCAAAAAAGCTCTCATGCACCTCTACCTTCTGGTCTGTTGTAACATATCGCAAAACGAGAGAGAGCTGTTTGTGCGACACATCTGGTGTGCAGTCCATCATGATGCTGTAATATCCAGCTGTTTTGACCTTCTGTACATTTTTTTTCCAACACTGCCTCAGCTAGGAGTCCAATGAACTCATTTTGAATGTTTTTGCTGAGGTAGTGGGTAGTCTTGGAATGACTGAGATGTCGTGCTAATGGCGCATCATATTTGGCCAAAAATTCCACAAACTTAAGAAAATTGCTGTTGTTTTCTTGGGAAAGGCGATCAACACTTCCTCTAAATGCAAGGTTTTCTAATGCAAGAAACATGATGCAATCCAAAATTCTGCTAAGCACTTCATGCCACCGTTATCTCTCACTGAGAAGCTCTGCTTGCTGGTGGCTGTCAATCGTTGTACCTGTAGCCAAAGCGAATTCCAGAGTTTTCCACTTTGAAAAATTCTCAAGATGAGAACGATAATTCTCGTGTTCAGTCAGTCTCGTTGATAACTCGACCCAGTTTGAAAAACCAGTAGTGAAGATCCCTTTGTCAGTTCCAAACAACTTACAACAGAAACAGAAGACAGCATTGGCAGACTTTGAGTAGACTAACCATGGCCGAGGTACTTTTTTAGGGCACCGACTGTCCTGGTGTAATTAGCTGGTGTGAAACGACGGCCATCCGTTTTAGGGAAATCAAAATCGGTCACCTGCAGTGGTTTATTTCTGACTATGTCTGTTCTGATGTCATCATCATGCATTCTGTCTGGCCACTGTGCAGGATCAAATAAGTCAAACTCACACTCCCATCACTTTCATGACTTCCCTCTTCCTCGACAGATTCTCGGTGGTCGTTTGCATTCTCGATAGCGGTGGAGGTGCTAGCACAAGCGCCACGGTCGCTGTCCGCTCCGGTATCCTCTGCTGCTGAGTTAGCACATGTGGTGGATGTGCTAGCTTCATTGCTATCCACAGTATCCTCCAAGTGTTCTGCTGCCTGAACGCTAAGCCAAGCACCGTATACCTTCTTTGCATTTTCTGCCTCTTTTTTTGTATTTTCTACCTTACGTTTCTGCAATTTTCTTTTCTTACAACCAGATTTGTTTCCAGACATTTTTTTGGTTAGTAGAACTAAATTTCACGTCTTCACCATAGGCTTTACTAACTCATGGGGGAGGGGGATGACGACACAACTTTTGATGCATTTTTGAAAATAAATCGTTAACAGCCAATAGGGAAACTGCCAGGAGGAGCAACATACAGGGCCTCTTTGCACTGCTGAGACACACAATTAACAATCACCGCACTTACAGCAGAATCAGCGCAGAAAGTTTTTTTTTTTTCTGGGCCCCCCTCCAGACCTGGGCCCGGTGTGGTTGCTCCCGTTGCTTCCCCCGCAGAACCGGCCCTGGTTTCATGATTTTAGCATTTTATGTAATAAATGTCACAACATCTTGCAGATTGTCATACATTTTTCCTTAGGCAGAGAATGGGCAAACTGATTTTAGAGACTCCTTTGGTTCAACTGGTAAAGTCTTTTAAGATCCATCCATCCATTATCCAAGCTTCTTATCATACTCAGGGTCGCGGGGATGCTGGAGTCTATCCCAGCAGTCATTGGTCGGCAGGCGGGGAGGCATCCTGGACAGGCCACCAGGCCATTGCAGGGCCAACACACACACACACACACACACACACACACACACACACACACACACACACACATTCACACCTAGGGACAATTTAGTATGGCCCATTCACCTGACCTACATGTTTTTGGACTGTGGGAGGAAACTGGAGCACCCGGAGGAAACCCACGCAGACACGGGGAGAACATGCAAACTCCACACAGAGGACGACCTGGGACGACCCCCAAGGTTGGACTACCCCAGGGCTCAAACCCAGGACCTCCTTGCTGTGAGGTGACCGCGATAACCACTGCGCCACTGTGCCCCCCCCCCAAAAAATAATTAAGATAAGAAATGTTTTGTTTTCTGATTGAGATGTGTTTTTCTTTCAAATTTTGCCATGGCACTTTCTTTCCCGAACTGTATTTTGAACCCAGGAAGGACTGAACTTTGTCTTTAATGTTGCTGATCACACACTTCTCCCTCCCACCCTTTTCAAATAGAGGGAACTTGCCGCAGCTAGAGGAAAGGAGGTAATTATGCAAATAAGGGTATTTTTTAAGAGCGTAATCTTCATTTGCTGTCTGAGACAAAGGCACTTTGTGTCTGGGCTGCTGCCGCTGTTGTATCTGGTAAATGACCCCTGAGGACGGCTCTGTACAACCAGGGAGAACACCTCACCTCGAAAGCCTCAGTCCCCCTGTGACCCACCCAGCCACCTCCACCGATCTCTCAACCCGAGTTCCTACTATAAACACATTCTTCACGTTTTTTTTCGAAGATTATAATTAGAAAAGAGTGTGTGTGTGTCTCACCCTCCCACTGTAGGTGTTTGTGTGAGAGAAAGAAAGTAATAGGAAGAAAGAAAAAGAAGAGAGAGAGAGAGAGAGAGAGAGAGAGAGAGAGAGAGAGAGAGAGAGACATGGCGAAAGAGTGTGTTTGAGTGTGTGTTTTGGCTACAGGTAGAAAGGGAAGATCTTATCGGCCCTGACTCCTCACCTGTCCTGAGGCAGGGGTAATTAGAAAGGAGAGAATTGAATAGAGCTGCGAGAGCCCAAGGCGCTTTCGGCAGCGCTCGTATAATTGCAGCTTAGGTGGGAGCAGGTCTGAGCAGTGAGGTGTGCTGTTTAAGGGAGATTGGGTGACAGAGGGGCATCCTTGGGGCGTTTAGCATTCTTGTGTGTGGGTGTGTGTGTGTGTGTGTGTGCATGTGTGTGTGCGTGTGTGTGTGTGCGCGTGTGCATGTGAGATTTGACAGGATTTACCTGTGCAGACCTCAGGAGGAGATAAAAAAACAACTCTTGCAGGGCAAAGGTTAAAGTTGCTTATGAAGTGACAGCCAAAACACCTCATGATATCCTGTGGTGCATTTGCACTGTGTGACACAGATTTTGGTTGGCTCGAAACAGTAGGAGATAGTCAAAAAAACGCATATTCCTTCATTACCTACTTAGAAGACAGGTGGAAATTAGCGGTGAGCGGATCAAGAAAGAAATACTTCTTTTCTTTTTAAGGGAGGAGATATTCCGAGATGACAAATCCCTGTGGCGAAAAAGACAGATGTCCAAATGCAGGATGATCCTCGGAGTGAATCCTCTAGAAGGATTCATTTTCACGCTGATGGCAATGCTAAACAGCTAAAGAGAGAAAGGTGTATTTATGTCTTTGAAGATGCTCTGTGTTGTAAAATCTGCTAAACTTTCTCAGATGATCACATCAGGATGTCAAGATTTGCCTCTAATTGGCAAAAAAAAAAACACAATTTTTCGCTATTGAATTGTTTCCACTATTGTATTTGTTGTGAAATGATCTCTTCATTATACTTGGTCTTTTTCACAAGCCAAGTTAATTGGAAATTCTGAACGTTAGTATGAAACATTAATGTCATTAGTTAGTTAATTGATTGGTTGGTGTAGGTGTGTGTGGGGGCACAGGTTCAGTTTGCGCTGCAGCAGTTAATTGGTCCTCATCTGCAGAGTTAATTGGCACGTGTGAAAATGAGGTCTCTGTCTGAAACCTCTTGCAGCTGCATGATCTCATACCCTTCAAATGGACCTTCAATTTGCGTTACGAGAAAAACTTGGTCCATGAATTGCTTCGAGAACCAGACTAATTAAACACATTGAGAATAATGATATAATTTAACACACACTCAAAATTTTACATCTGATATATTGCTGTCAATTGATTAATCACATGAGAGGCTGTGATTAATCATGATTAATCACAACTCTAACTTTTACACATATTTATTACTCCTTTGTTAAAAGACCATGTGGTAATAAAGAGAAATAGAAAAATGTTTGCAGGAATCAGTCAAATAGACTTTACCAAATAACATCATTTCAGCTTATTTTCACCTGTGAATATAAACAGGCCTAAATGATCATGGCGATCCGTTTAGCCATTATATTTGTCAGTTTAGTTGATGTACTTTTGTTTCAGCTGCAACTCAGCAAGTGTAGTTTGGTGAACAATGCCTTCCCTGGTATCACTGATATATATATATATATAACTTTGTTAAAAGAAACACGCAACGGTAGGGAAAGTGCTCAACAAATAAGGAGCAATTAATCCAGTGAGTCAAGTAAATTCTTTACGAGACAGTACAAGCCTGTTTCATGCCATAAGCAATCAATAAGGTAGCTTTATTGACAGCTGATGATTGCTTATGGCATGAAACAGGCTTGTACTGTCTCATAAAGAATTTACTTGACTCACTGGACTGTATATACTTAAATATATCTACACAAACACACACACACACATACACAAACACACATAAATAAGTATAATGACCACGAATGACTAGACTCGCTAGCCCTTGGCTAACGGGTTGGACCATTTAGTTGACTGGTTAGTGCAGTCGCCCGTGGTGCGGGGAACCCAGGTTCGATTCCTGGCCGGGAACCGCCGCCGCATCTGGGAATCAAGACCGGATAGCTCACACCACGGGCGACTGTGCTAACTAGTCAACTAAAAGGTCCGACTCGTTAGCCAAGGGTTAGCGAGTCTAGTCTTCCGTGGTCATTTTATATACTATACACACACACACACACATATGTATATATATGTATATATGTATGTATGTGTATATATATATATGTGTGTGTGTGTGTGTGTGTGTATGTATGTGTGTGTGTATATATATATATGTATGTATGTATATTACTACTACTACTTTCGGCTGCTCCCGTTAGGGGTCGCCACAGCGGATCATCCGTTTCCATTTCTTCCTGTCTTCTGCGTCTTCCTCTTGTCACACCAGCCACCTGCATGTCTTCCCTCACCACATCCATAAACCTCCTCTTTGGCCTTCCTCTTATCCTCTTCCCTGGCAGCTCCATATTCAGCATCCTTCTCCCAATATACTCAGCATCTCTCCTCCACACATGTCCAAGCCATCTCAATCTTGCCTCTCTTGCTTTGTCTCCAAACCGTCCAACCTGAGCGGTCCCTCTAATATAATCGTTCCTAATCCTGTCCTTCTTCGTTACTCCCAGTGAAAATCTCAGCATCTTCAACTCTGCCACCTCCAGCTCCGCCTCCTGTCTTTTCGTCAGTGCCACTGTCTCCAAACCATATAACATAGCTGGTCTCACAACCATCTTGTAAACTTTCCCTTTAACTCTTGCTGATACCCTTCTGTCGCAAATTCACTCCTGACACACTTCTCCACCCACTCCAACCTGCCTGCACTCTCTTTTTCACCTCTCTACTGCACTCCCCGTTACTTTGGACAGTTGACCCCAAGTATTTAAACTCAAATGCCTTTGTCACCTCCACTCCTTGCATCCTGACCATTCCACTGTCCTCTCTCTCATTCACGCATAGGTATTCCGTCTTGCTCCTACTGACTTTCATTCCTCTTCTCTCCAGTGCATACCTCCACCTCTCCAGGCTCTCCTCAACCTGCACCCTACTCTCGCTACAGATCACAATGTCATCCGCGAACATCATCGTCCATGGAGACTCCTGCCTGATCTTGTCCGTCAACCTGTCCATCACCATTGCAAACAAGAAAGGGCTAAGAGCCGATCCTTGATGTAATCCCACCTCCACCTTGAACCCATCTGTCATTCCAACCGCACACCTCACCATCGTCACACTTCCCTCATACGTATCCTGCACCACTCCTACATACTTCTCTGCAACTCCTGACTTCCTCATACAATACCACACCTCCTCTCTCGGCACTCTGTCATAAGCTTTCTCTAAATCTACAAAGACACAATGCAACTCTTTCTGGCCTTCTCTATACTTCTCAATCAACATTCTCAAAGCAAACATCGCATCTGTGGTGCTCTTTCGTGGCATGAAACCATACTGCTGCTCGCTGATCGTCACCTCTCCTCTTAACCTAGCTTCTATTACTCTTTCCCAAATCTTCATGCTGTGGCTGATCAACTTTATACCTCTGTAGTTGTTACAGTTCTGCACATCGCCCTTGTTCTTGAAAATCGGTACCAGTATGCTTCTTCTCCACTCCTCAGGCATCCTCTCACTTTCCAGGATTGTGTTAAACAATCTAGTTAAAAACTCCACTGCCATCTCTCCTAAACATCTCCATGCCTCCACAGGTATGTCATCAGGACCAACTGTCTTTCCACTCTTCATCCTCTTCATAGCTGCCCTCACTTCCTCCTTGCTAATCCGCTGAACTTCCTGATTCACTATCCCTACATCATCCAACCTTCTCTCTCTCATTTTCTTCATTCATCAGCCCCTCAAAGTATTCCTTCCACCTTCTTAGCACACTCTCCTCGCTTGTCAGCACATTTCCATCTCTATCCTTGATCGCCCTAACTTGCTGCACATTCTTTGCAGCTTGGTCCCTCTGTCTAGCCAATCGGTACAAGTCCTTTTCTCCTTCCTTAGTGTCTAATCTGTCATACAACTCACCATACGCCTTTTCCTTTGCCTTTGCCACCTCTCTCATTGCTTTACGCTGCATCTCCTTGTACTCCTGTCTACTTTCTTCATCTCTGACTATCCCACTTCTTCTTTGCCAACCTTTTCCTCTGTATAATTTGCTGTACTTCCTCATTCCACCACCAAGTCTCCTTGTCTTCCTTCCTCTGTCCTGATGACACACCAAGTACCTTCCTAGCTGTCTCCCTCACTACTTCTGCAGTGGTTTTCCAGCCATCTGGCAACTCTTCACTACCACCCAGTGCCTGTCTTAACTCCTGCCTGAACTCCACACAACAGTCTTCCTTCTTCAACTTCCACCATTTGATCTTCGGCTGTGTCTTCACTCGCTTCCTCTTCTTGGTCTCCAAAGTCATCCTACAGACCACCATCTGATGCTGCCTAGCTACGTTCTCCCCTGTCACCACCTTGCAGTCTCCAATCCCTTTTAGATGGCGCCTTCTACATAAGATATAGTCCACCTGTGAGCACTTTCCTCCACTCTTGTATGTCACCCTGTGTTCCTCCCTCTTCTTGAAATATGTATTCACCACAGCCATTTCCATCCTTTTCGCAAAATCGACCACCATCTGTCCTTCCACATTTCTCTTCTTGACTCCATACCTTCCCATCACCTCTGTTCCCTTCACCAACATGTCCATTGAAGTCCGCTCCAATCACCACTCTCTCCTCCTTGGGTACCCTCTCCACCATGTCGTCCAACTCACTCCAGAATTCTTCTTTTTCATCCATCTCACACCCAACTTGCGGGGCATATGCGCTGATAACATTCAGCAATAAACCTTCAATTTCCAGCTTCATACTCATCACTCTGTCTGACACTCTCTTCACCTCCAGCACGCTCTTGACATATATATATATATATATATGTATGTATGTATGTATGTATGTATGTATGTATGTATGTATGTATGTATGTATGTATGTATATGTATATATGTATGTATGTATGTATATATATGTATGTATATGTATATGTGTGTGTATATATATATATATATATATATATATATACACTACCGTTCAAAAGTTTGGGATCACCCAAACAATTTCGTGTTTTCCATGAAAAGTCACACTTATTCACCACCATATGTTGTGAAATGAATAGAAAATAGAGTCAAGACATTGACAAGGTTAGAAATAATGATTTGTATTTGAAATAAGATTTTTTTTACATCAAACTTTGCTTTCGTCAAAGAATCCTCCATTTGCAGCAATTACAGCATTGCAGACCTTTGGCATTCTAGCTGTTAATTTGTTGAGGTAATCTGGAGAAATTGCACCCCACGCTTCCAGAAGCAGCTCCCACAAGTTGGATTGGTTGGATGGGCACTTCTTTGAGCAGATTGAGTTTCTGGAGCATCACATTTGTGGGGTCAATTAAACGCTCAAAATGGCCAGAAAAAGAGAACTTTCATCTGAAACTCGACAGTCTATTCTTGTTCTTAGAAATGAAGGCTATTCCATGCGAGAAATTGCTAAGAAATTGAAGATTTCCTACACCGGTGTGTACTACTCCCTTCAGAGGACAGCACAAACAGGCTCTAACAGGTACTATTTAATGAAGATGCCAGTTGGGGACCTGTGAGGCGTCTGTTTCTCAAACTAGAGACTCTAATGTACTTATCTTCTTGCTCAGTTGTGCAACGCAGCCTCCCACTTCTTTTTCTACTCTGGTTAGAGCCTGTTTGTGCTGTCCTCTGAAGGGAGTAGTACACACCGGTGTAGGAAATCTTCAATTTCTTAGCAATTTCTCGCATGGAATAGCCTTCATTTCTAAGAACAAGAATAGACTGTCGAGTTTCAGATGAAAGTTCTCTTTTTCTGGCCATTTTGAGCGTTTAATTGACCCCACAAATGTGATGCTCCAGAAACTCAATCTGCTCAAAGAAGTGCCCATCCAACCAATCCAACTTGTGGGAGCTGCTTCTGGAAGCGTGGGGTGCAATTTCTCCAGATTACCTCAACAAATTAACAGCTAGAATGCCAAAGGTCTGCAATGCTGTAATTGCTGCAAATGGAGGATTCTTTGACGAAAGCAAAGTTTGATGTAAAAAAAATCTTATTTCAAATACAAATCATTATTTCTAACCTTGTCAATGTCTTGACTCTATTTTCTATTCATTTCACAACATATGGTGGTGAATAAGTGTGACTTTTCATGGAAAACACAAAATTGTTTGGGTGATCCCAAACTTTTGAACGGTAGTGTATATATACACACACATATATATACACACACATACATATATATATGTGTGTGTATATATATGTGTGTGTGTATGTATGTATGTATGTATGTATGTATGTATGTATGTATGTATGTATGTATGTATGTATGTATGTATGTATGTATGTATGTATATACTTAGCACAAAAAGTAAGGAAATTTGTGTTCGGTAGATTATTTCTTTGTTGTAACAATGCTTCTGCCAATAAATCTTATACAGTTGGAAAGCCTGTTTATTTCCCTTTTAAATGGTGTCACATTTGTAAGGAACATGCATTTGTAGGATGAGCAGCAGAACTGAGTATGTGGGTTGCACCCATGAAAAATTTGCCAAATCTTCTCTGCCAATGCCAAACAGCTTATTTTGCTGTTGCTATTGACTCTTGTTTTGAGCCTCTGGTACCCCAGGGGCTGACAATCAGGTGTCTGATACAAGATTTATTGCCAAGAAGCATTGTTACAACAAAGAAATAATCTACCAAACACAAATTTCCTAACTTTTTGTGCTAAGTTTATATATATATAAATTGCCAATGTTGTTCAATCACATTGGCAACTGATGAATGTGTGACGCACAAAACAAGCTAGTACTGTAATGCATTAAAGTTTTATTTCCTACATCTGTCTTAATATATGTATGTGTATATATATATATATATATATATATATATGTGTGTGTGTGTGTGTGTGTGCGTATATATATATATATGTGTGTGTGTGTGTATATATATATGTGTGTGTGTGTATATGTATGTATGTATGTATGTATATATGTATATATGTATATATACATGTATTGGCATTTGGGATAGCAGTCTTTCTTTTCATACACACATTAATATTTTAGGCTTTCAAGTGAAACTGTTTTCCAAAAACACATTACTCTTGAAGTAAATCAGCACTAAGCTGCTGAATTAGCACGATTCCCAAGATCAGTATTATCTCAAGCACCCAATCACGGCCACAGAGAGTTATCGATGTAACAGCAAAAAAACAAAACAAAAAAAACAGCAAAATGTAACAAAGAAATGAAAGCCGTGAAGAAGAAAATGTTTTTCAACAGTTTGAACAATTCTCACCTTTAGCCATCTTAACAGAGATAAAATAGGCTATTAATGGCAAAATATGATTAGAGATTTGACTTTCTCTCACTGGCAGTAAAGTACAACCTAAGCAGCTTTCAGGAATTGACAGTAAATGTTTAACTTAGAGACCCGTTTGTGAACCTTTAGATAGTCCACGATTACCAAGACTGCCCCTTTTGCAGTGTTTTAACTGGAAGTGGTGAGGACGTTCTGTCCATCAAACCAACTTTTGATCAGCAGTTGGTAACCCAAAGCAAGGCAAAATGGATGGAGCGCTAACTCACAAGCTCGACATGTTGAGGTAACCAGAAACCCATACCTGCCTGTTCGTTTGACCCCTAACCCTGCCCCTCCTGCTGCCAACTCAATTACATCAGCATCTTTGAGCAGAACAGTTAGTGTGAGGGTCAAGATTCAGATGATTTGTCTTTGGGGGGGACCTCTAACCTGGCAAGAAAAGTTTTAATTTTCAATTTCAAAAACCAGTAGAAACTGATAGGACTCTAAAATACAAGCTGTATTTATTAAGTTGTACAATTTTGAAAGATTACTTCCAAGACCTGTACAAGTTACCATACATGCAATAGAGTTATAATTGCCTGCAATTTGTCGTTTTTGATTTGTTGCGTTGAGAAGAATTAATCTTTGATGTGTTTTCCTCATGTTTCATCCTGCCTATTATTCTTTTGGCAGACACTGAATTTCAGATAACACTCTCACAAATTTTACATAACCTTAATCTTAACATCTTTTGTTTGGCGCAGACCCCCCCCTCCACTCCTCCCCCCATTCCTCCTCCATTCTTTCTTTCTTCCTCTCCCACCGACAAAGATTATTAGGTGATAGCGAACAGCCATTGTCTCGGCGAAGTTCTTTGAGGATGTTGTTCAAAAAGGCTTCACGCGGCTCACCTTCCCCTGACGAGCTGCTGATTTTCACGCATTTAATAGCTAAAATGTTACACATCATGAATCCTATTTTCTCTGCCTTTACCGTCTGAAGGCGGAAGGATTAAAGCCGAGCTGTCAGTCGACACACCGGATCTTAAGACAGCCGTGGATGTCTGCGATACTCTGCTCAGCCCGGCTCAGACACTATCTAGAATCTCCCAGCGTCTAATTTCGCTTGAAGCTCAGCGTTCTAGTCGAGACCCTGAGCAAAATCACCGGCGGGTTCAATTAAATTGGTAACGCTGCTGTGGGCTTACATGGATCCACTTGTTAAAGGTGGGCCCGGGCCGATTGTGATTGTTAAAAAGAATTAGAGTTAGCCTTTGCTGTGGAAATAATTGCCATTGACTTCTTCAAAGGTAACGGAGAGAGCAACACATTCTATGGAGTTCAGAAAGGGGAGCGTCTTTTCATCTGAGAGTGTCAGGTTTTGTTTCAAGGATTGTGTTTCAAACGGCATTTTTTATGCGTGATTGATGGGTTTTCCATATTATCCTAATAGGGTTTACTTTTTGAGTACTTCTTCACACTCTTTCACGTGCTCCCTTCTCTCTCATGAGGTCTCGAATATGATGCACCTTTTAGCTGTAAGACGGCACACTTTTAACCCTCGCCTCACTCCTCAACATAAAACCAAATGGCTCTGAGATTTGTGGTAAACTTTTTTTCCCCCTAACTTTTTCTCCCCAGTTGTACTTGGCCAATTACCCCACTCTTCAGAGCCGTCCCGGTCGTTGCTCCACCCCCTGTGCTGATCCGGAGAGGGCTGCAGACTACCACATGCCTCCTCCAATACATGTGGAGTCGCCAGCTGCTTCTTTTCACCTGACAGTGAGGAGTTTCACCAGGGGGATGTAGCGCGTGGGAGGATCATGCTATTCCCCCCAGTCCCCCCTGCCCCCCGAACAGGTGCCCCGACCGACCAGAGGAGGCGCTAATGCAGCGACCAGGGCACATACCCACATCTGGCTTCCCATCCACAGACACGGCCAATTGTGTCTGGAGGGGGTGCCCGACCAAGCCGGCGGTAACACGGGGATTCAAACTGGTGATCCCCGTGTTGGTAGGCAACAGAACAGACCGCTACGCTATCCAGACTCCCTCGTGGTAAACTTTTTATGCCTTGCTGATTTTCAACCTCTGGAATGTCGTCCCTTTTTTTATTTATTTTTTTCAAGAACTGGACTCCCTAGTTTTAAAGTTCACTGAATTTAATTGCAGTTTTATAGGATAATACAGGATATAAAGGCCTTTTAAAGGAGAACAATTCCTCTCTTTCTCTCTGAGGGAAGCGCTACTCTCGCCAAAGTGTGGTCTTGCTGTCTCTGGCGGCAGACTAATGGCCGCTTCTAGTGGGCTTATTTGGGTTTAATGTGGCATAATGAGGTTAGGTAATTGGGTTTAGGTCAAGTTGTAAAACAGGTTGAGAGGAGACAGGGATGTGAATATAATGTAAATGAGTGGTGTTGGAATTGCTGAAGGCTTCCAGTGGCGACTGCTTGAAGACGCCTTAAAGAACGCATCGTGCCATATGTACCCATCGCACCTATCGTCACTTCTAAACCGATCACTTACCTTTACTCAGTCAGAGAGGTCAATTAAGGAACGCTGCTTGTGCAAAAAGTGGCCTTTGGAGAAACGCCGTCAAATAAACGCCATCTTTGCGTCACTTTATCACTCATTCATGTCACATGTGCATCCGTCCCCTCCCTCCCTTCCCTGTAAATATCAAATCATGTATCATATATTATTTAAGAGTAGGGAAGTTAATGAACATATTAAAAAAGCGACATCCCCTCAGCAATTTGAAGCCAATCATTAAAATTTGTTAAAAGGCATGACTAATTAAAGAGGATATTTAAATGGGATTGAATTTTAATGCTTTTTTCCCTCCTTCCTTATTACCTTGGTGGCAGGGTTAAGATGAGAGGATGTTGAGATTAGATATTCTCACACTAATTAAGACCACAGATCCCCAGGGAAGAGAATAAGGGCCTGCTCATTCTCTTCCTGCACTCTTCCCCAATTCTCATTCTCTCCATCTGTCCCTCCGTCCATCCCTCCCTCCATCCCTTCCTCCGCAGCGGCCCTCCGTTGCTTCCCCTGAGCGCTGGACCACGGGCGCCCGGAGGAGAGAGAGACACAGCTGGAATCAAGATGAAACCTGGCTGGGATGCGCAGCCGTTCCTTTGCTCCCTCGCCTCCTCTCCTTCCCTCTCCCCCTCCTGTCCATCATTCCCCCCGAGGGGCTGTCGATGACACGTTGACCTTTGAGGTTGTCAGGCCATGGAAAGAAAAGAGAAAGAGAGATTCTCACATTAAGATTAACTCTGTTCCTCTAATTAAACACATGAACGTGTGGGATGAGCAGAGACCATATGACGCGTCAGAATTGAAGGGCCAGAATCGGATTTTCACAGAAATTAACAAGATCAATTTGGCAGGGTTTTTTTTGTTTTGTTTTTTTTACTATTCTGACGGCATTCCCGTTACAACTTCATATTGCTCTTTATAGGTCATTAGTAACTTGTTAATGATTACGTCAATCAATTAATTGGCCCGCACAGTGAGCGGCAATGGAGAATGTGGGAGAATGGGGCAAGTCACCGCCAGTGGCCATCAAGATGTACTTTTTTTGTTCTAGTGACCTTGTCCTCTTGTGGTGAGATCACAGCCAGCCGTGGGCGTATTGCTCTCCATATCACGGCCGGGCTGCATGGCTCCGCGGTCTCATTAAACGTGTCTCCCTTCCATTCCCAGCCCAAAGATTTTTTATAGTTTTATTCTGCGTACACGGTGATTTGCAGATTTGCTAAGTGCTCTTGTTCCTTGTTTCGTAAATGAGAAGTAATGACAATACCTTGCAAACATGTGCCATGCTTTGGGTTAATGAATGCGTTTACAATAAGGGCTGTTAACGAGAATTCAGCCAAGTGTGCCGTCAGGACCGGGCGGAGGGAAGGAGAGGCAGGATTTAGTACCACAAAAGAAGTAAAACACATCGACACTAAACGCGCTAAGTAGAGTGTGTACGTGATTTAACGACACCCTTTTAGTCCGGCTAATATGTTCTTAATCCCTAAATAGGACTGATCAGAGTGCTGAGCTTTCTATAAAGCTGTGGTCTTGCTCAGTGCATGCTCGTAAAAGGCCAGAAGTACATGGACAGACTTTTTTTTTTGTGGAAGTGGTTTTTACGTCTCGGTCTTTCTGTTTTGGGAGTGAACGCTAGTGAGCTTGTATTTTTAGGCGTGTGGCACCACTGGCTAGGCATCCAGCGCTCTCCTCCCCTCCTTCCTTCTCCTCTCTCCCATGCCCGTGAGTCACTTCCATGCACCAGTTCAGTGAAAGAGGAGGGAGAAGGCAAATAAACAAGATCTCTTTCCAGAGTTTATGTTCTCAAAAGGGAGCTAGAACAAGAACTAAACCAGTTGCCCTCACCCCGAGAGGTCTGTGTAGATGGCCCGCAAAGTCAAACAAATAGATCCGGGGTTCAGGTTCACGTGTGTGTTTGTGCGTCTGCCCGTAAAGCCTCCATGACTGTCATCTCCAATCACCGTTAACTCTGTTTCTGATCAGCCCCCCCCCCCTTTCTGTGTGTGTCTGTAGGTGTGTATGCAGTGTGCATGTGGCTGTGTTTGTGCATCCGTTCTTGTTTTTCCGAATATTGTAAGGTCGTGAAAGCCTTGACCTTTGTACTTCTTATTCTTAGTTGCTTGTCGTGCTGAGGATCTTGGAGCTGAAGCTTGTTCTGCTTTCTGACTCTGGATAATAAGAGTGTCAGATTAATTTCTGAAATGTTAATGTAATATATTTTTGTGTTTTGTTTCTGTGTGTGTGTGTGTGTGTGTGTGTGTGTGTGTGTGTGTGTGTGTGTGTGTGTGTGTGTGTGTGTGTGTGTGTTACTTGCATGGTTGCTAGGCCTGTGTCCAGAGAAGCACTTAGGGAAGCCTCTTGCTGACATGGAGCCCTATTTGAAACAGGTCAGAGTAATACCTGCACACACACTGGATCGGCTGCGAGGTACTCTGTGGGCTTGTTAAATACTCTGGAATGACCCACTCACCTGTACTGCTCTCAGCAATGCATCTGGAATCAGTCAGTAACCATCCCCAGGTCTCGATAGTCTTGCAAGTCCTCATGTTAATCATTCAAATCCAAGTTCTTAATGAGTCTTAAATCCAGTTAAATATAACTTTTAAATCTTGAAATAAGATTCTACAAAATACAGTAAAATTTACACATCCCTGTGGGGAAATTGCCAAGTGTTGCAGTAGCAGAAATAAACACTGAAAAGAGCCGAAACTGTGATTAAAAACGCCAAGTTATGAGAAATAAAAAGAAAATGTTCTAGTAGTGGCTTGTTTCTTGTGAGCGTTCATCCTACTCATGCATGCCAACATTGAGAGGATATAAGAGTGTTTTTTGTCCCCTCTAATCTTCATTTCACTGGGGAAATTGTTGCTGTATTTCATTAGAACTTGCATTCAAAGGGTCTTAGAAAATTGAGTTTGACTTTCTTAAAAATGCAGACATCATTGTAATACAATTGCTTACTACTTATTGAATTTAAGAACTTAATCGCTTTGATAAGCTTTATTATGCAAATAATATGCAATTGACATTGTGAACACTGATTGAATTATATAATTTGTAATCAGTTTAATTAGCTGTTTTGTTTTTGGTTGCCAGCTCTCTCAGAAGTATGGAGTCCATGTTTGTGGGGAGGGAGGTGAATACGAAACCTTGACCCTTGATTGCCCTCTCTTCAAAAAGAAATTAGTCATGTAAGTGGAGTGTTAAAAATGGTCAGTTATATATCATACTTGAAGCAGAGTTTCTGTTTTATCAGTGTGAATGTGCATTAACTTTAGAAAGTCCTGTAGATTTGTCCAGAAGTTGCTGAAATTTTGATTCCTCTCCACATAGTGATGCAATGGAGACTGTGATTCACTCAGCAAACGCCTTTGCTCCAGTTGGCTACCTGCGCTTCACCAAGATGCACACAGAGAGCAAAGATGGCGTGAGTCAACCTTCTGTAAGATCCCAAGAGCTTAACTCGTTTCACAAATAACATCATCCATCCATTCATTATCCAAGCCGCTTATCCCAATCGGGGTCGTGGGATGCTGGAGCCTATCTCAGCAGTCATTGGGCGGCAGGCGGGGGAGACACCCTGGACAGGCCGCCAGTCCATCAGAGGGCCGACACACACACACACATTAACACCTAGGGACAATTTAGCATGGCCGATTCACCTGACCTACATGTCTTTGGACTGTGGGAGGAAACCGGAGCACCCGGAGGAAACCCATGCAGACACAGGGAGAACATGCAAACTCCACACAGAGGAGGACCCGGGACGACCCCCAAGGTTGGACAACCCCGGGGCTCGAACCCAGGACTTTCTTGCTGTGCGGCGACCGTGCTAACCACTGCGCCACCATGCCGCACCACAATGTAAATCACAGAAAAATACAAATGTTAATTTACCAGAAGGATGACAGATCAGCGTATTTCTCTGAAATAATATCAAGAAATAACCACAATCCTAAAGTTCTCTTTAGGGTAATTGATTGTTATTAATCGTCCCTCCACTTTTCTTAGAATATCAGGTCCCAAATCTGGCCAAGCTCTTGCATTCATTCCATCCCCCGAACCTTAGATAAAACAGACAATTTGGAGATTGGTCTGTCGTTACTTAAGGACAGGGGATCTAAATTAGGTTTCTTCAGCAATGGGTGAACAGTGGCTTGTTTAAAACTGTGAAAAAGAACCAGGAAGAATCGGCTGGGAGAGCTTGGTCTGCTTTGTCCGGTGGACCCAGGGACCAGGGCCCCTGCCTGGAGCTGCGCTTGAGGAGGAAACACTGAGGGTGGTCTGACAGGACGCGAAAGTGGGGTGGGCTAAGCTAACTGCTAGCCCATGCAGACTGGCGATTCCAACAGTCATCCTGGCTGGCATTCGTTCCCTTGGAGTTTTTTTTTTTTTTATTGGATATATGTGTTAGTTTGGATATGTGTTCTTGTAGTTTTTGGATGTTTTTGTCTTTGTGTTGCACTGCTATGGGCTGGGGGAAATGACAAATTAAGTGCTCCTGATTCCTGAATTTGCAGAATAACAGGGCTGATAGTTGAAAATACGTCCTTGAGCAGCTGAGTGGGAAGATGTCTAGGATGCAGGAGGAGGAGTTCATACTGGAGACTGTACTCTCTAACACTGAAATTGTAATTAGTTGAAACTGGGTAAAAGAGGCAGAATTAACAGGGGAATGGAACATCAATCGTGTTCAATATTGAATCAATGATTTTGCAACAAAAGTTACAGTAGCAGTGGGCTTGATTATTCTAAAACCACTTAGAGGTCAAAACAAATACAAGAAAAACATAGCCCTGTGGTCACTGATAACTTTGTCGAGGAGATGGGAAAAAAAAACTGCAGGGCAGGGGGTAAATCATCCTCTCTCTCGCACACTCTCGCTCTTGGTATCTCCCTCCATCCCTGACTCTCTCTCTCCTCTAGCCCCACATGGCCTACTTTGACATCTGCAATATTCACTGCTGCCTGAAACTAGGCCCAGCTTAATAAACATGTCTGCTCACATTAAGGCGCTTTGCATTCAGGTAGCTGGCTAAGCGGATGCAGGCAGGGGTAGGGGGAAGGCAGGAGGCATCGGGGTTTGGTCTATCAAAAAAAGAGTTGAGCTGCAGTCCATAGACAGGGAAGGGCGACACTTCCACATGTTTTACTTCCAATGCAAGGGCAGGCGCTTTTTAGTACGCTGAATTAATGTGAGAAAACCACTGTGATGAATTTATATATATATATATGCTTTATCTACTCTGGAATCACACTGGTGGTTAAAATTGTCTGTTTAAATAAAATTTCCACTGGTTGATGAGGGTTCCCGGCAACGTCACAGTGTTTGTTGCAGGGAGACTGTGTGTTTGTAGCGGTCACAATGTGGCGTGCCGCCCGCCTCTGGCCAGGCACGTCTGCAGGGCATCGACTGTGTGTATATATACACACATGTGTTTTTCTGCGTACACCGTGCAATTTTGAATGTGTGCATTTCTTTTTGCTTGTGTATGTGCCTTAGAGAATTGCTGTTTGCATGCCTATATATGTGTATCTGCATGCTACCCTATTGGGGGGCTGTTGGGGTGGGGGCAGGGGTTGTTATGGACAGAAAACACCCCCCCCCCAACACACGCACACACACAACCTTAGTGACCCTCTAGCCCCACTCCCTACAGCTATGGATTTTCTACTCCCCCAGACCAGCGCGTCCATCTCCCCCTCTCACGCACACCCCACAGCCCCCTGTAGCCCCCCCCAGGTTGCCGGGAGAAGAGCAGGGAGATCCGGGGTCTAGGAGTTGGAGGGGGAGGGAACCAGGGGAGAACCTGCCCTGGTGCAGCAGTCTGAAGCTCTTCTCATCAGGGTGACAGATCCGCGGTGACACCAGCACTAGAGGAAACCGCACCGGGCTCAGGGGGTGGGGACGGACCGCCATCATTTGCCCTCCGTTAACGCTAGTCAAGCTATTTTTCATGCTGGCCAGGAGAGAGGGGTTGAAGTATAATTAATTTGATTATCATATGGGCTAATGCAGTTGACAGCAGAATAGGGGGGGTGGATGGTTTTTCGGGGGGCAAGAGGAGGAGAGTTGAAGAAATATGAAATATGTATTTTAATGGCGTGACGCCTCAGCGGGAGTTGGCAGGTAATATGTATGCCTTAGAGAATGTTAATGATTTGTTATTTAAAGAAGCACCAGTGTAGGGGCAAAGTATAAATAAACAGATGAATAAAACACTACTCTGGTGTAATCCAAAACGCGTCTCACGCACCCCTTCATAGGTTGTGACTGACAGTCGGCGTGATTGAATCTACAGTATCAGAAAGCATAACTGCCATGTCTCCCTCCGCTAGCCAAATTCGCCAAATTCATGAATATGTTAGCACGTTGTTTCATATTCATTCACCTTGGAGTTATGTGTGTCTGGGCCTTTGTCATGGGAGACTGACACACACACAGCCTGCTTGGCGGGCTGTTGGAAAGCTGGGCTTATTATGCCGCGTTTTGTCTGCCTTTGCAAAAGGCTGCGAATTATCTGGTGTGCGGTTTGGCCTGATGTATTCCCCCCTGATGTTTTATTGCAGGACGCGGTGGCGAGAGCTTTGCCCCGTGGTAGTTGTCCTTGCCAGAACGCCATTGACAAGATGACTGAGGAGGTGGAATATGCTGATCAAGCCAAAGACAACCAGCAAGAATTTACATCAGCGTGTGACCTCAGTTGTCAGCGGGGCGCTGGTGAGGAGCGTGCATTGTGAGACATGTGGTGAGACCCACATGTGTCTGTTTGTATGCGTATTTATGTTTGTGCCTGCATTCTTTTGTGCATGTGTGTGTGTGTTTTGTGGGTGTGTTGGATGATATCTGTGTATTGTGTTTCCCAGATTCGTGGCAAGTGGTCAGTGTCACAGTGTTGACTTTTTTGAGTAATTGTTCGACAAGGGCTGTCATTTCACAACATATTTATGTGAGTCGGTCATGACAGTCTGAATCCATTTCCCCGCTGATAAATCCACCCCTGCATAAGTTACTTGTTGTATGTAACCTCTAGACACCTTTCTTAAGTCGATGAAAATTACAGTGTTGTGGGGGTCCGGGTGGCATGGCGATCTACTCCGTTTCCTGCCAACATGGGGCTCGCAGGTTCGAATCCCCGTATTACCTTCGGCTTGGTCGGGCGTCCCTACAGATGCAATTAGCCGTGTCTGCGGGTGGGAAGCTGGATGTGGGTATGTGTCCTGGGCGCTGCACTAGCACCTCCTCCGGCTGGTCGGGGCACCTGTTTGGGCGGGAGGGGGAACTGGGGGGAATAGCGTGATCCTCCCACACACTACGTCCCCCTGGCCAAACTCCTCGCTGTCAGGTGAAAAGAAGCGGCTCACGACTCCACGTGTATTGGAGGAGGCACGTGGTAGTCTGCAGCCCTCCCCGGATCGGCAGAAGGGGTGGAGCAGTGACCGGGACGGCTTGGAAGAGTGGGGGTAGTTGTACGGGTACAATTGGGGAGAAAAGGGGGGGGGGTCCAAAAAAGAAAATCAGTGTTTAGTTGCACTTCTAACAGTGCGCAGCATTAATTAGTGGCGCATTACAAACAACTGTTCTCCCAACTTACAACCCCAACTTTTCCTGTTGCTGATTTATTTTGTCGTGTAGGGTTTCCTCCATCCTGCTCCACCAGAAGTTCAAGGGGCTATCAGTGGATCTGTGGACTCAGTGGGCTTCAGAGAACAGACTGTGGGATCCAGGGCCAAACTGCAGCAGCTTTCATGCTCCTGCAAGGTAAGGAAGGTTGAGGTTGATGGAGTTTCAGACTTAAAACTAGAGAGTACACGCCTGCTTCACAGAAGAAACCAGCCTATCAGAACTCTGAAAACTCTTAAATATGTCTGAGCGCCCCCCCCCTCCAAAAAAAAAAACACACACACACAAAAAAACACAAGGAACTACTTGAAAATTCTTTTTTTTGCCTCTGTGAAATCACAGACACAGACGGCACACAGCAAGACACACACGAGCACGCTAACCCTAAATAATCCATGCTGTCTTCCATCAAATAGAAATTAGATCTCTTACATGATCAGAGGAAGATGATACAGGATCCCTTTATCCAGAGGTGTTTTAAGATACGCAGTAAAACAGAACAGATACTGGAGGCGTTGTTGCACCAACTACCTACCCCCCCAACACCGAAGAAAAGTAAAGAAAACAATGGAAGAAGAAATGATGGGGGAAACTTCTTTGTCCCCTGGGCGCAGCTCTTTTCTCCTTGTTGTGTTAGCAAAACGCACTTGAGGAGGTGCGGCGGAGCTTGGGAATTTTTTTTTTTTTTATTTAAAAATGAAAGTGCGTCTAAAGCTAGCAGGCACAGTCCTGTTTGTCAGAGTCCATCACCAGGACGGGACAGCGGGCGTGCCACCAAACAAGGACAGACACTTCAAATTAACACACACACACACACACACAGTGTAGTCATGTTGGGTGGGTTATTGTTTTTGCCCTCCAGAACTTTAAAAAGTGCACGCTTTAACAGAGTATTCCCGTCTTCTTTTCTCCCCCCTCCCTCACTTTTTTGATGGATAAAGAGAAGAGAAAGATGAAAAGCATATTTAATGTTTATCGTGGTGCTTGGCTGAACAGCCTTCACAGGGCAGAGACAATATTAAACAAGTTAATATTTAATGAACAACCTCTTTGTATGAGGGCGAAGTAGTCTGAAACGCTGGTGTCGGCAGAGGAAAAACAAACTTGAAGCGCTTTCATTTGATTGTAAGGACAAAGGCTTTACTTTGAGCCCGCGCCTTCCATATGCATGCAGAGTGCCGTGCGTGCACATGCTGTGTTGAAGTATATTGTACAAAAGTGGAAAAACGCCATTACCACTTGAAAGCAGGATCAACAGTAAACATATTTCAATATGCATTTGGTGCAGTAGGTACTGAAAGTCAGGGAAAAAAAGGCAGTTGCTGCTTCTTTTGTTTATGTTCACGTTTAGACTACAGTGTTTATGCTCTTCAGATGGCTTTTTACATAGGTTTCATTAGCTCAATGGGTATAGCAGGACGTTAACACCGCAATAGTTTTGGTTTGATTCGGACAGGGGCCACCCAGACAGAAAATGTATGCACTCGTGATACCATAATGCACTTTGTATAAAAGCATACAATTTGCATAGGTTATATTGCGGTAATTTTGGTCAGATGGGTTGGTGGTCGACCATGGGCAAAGGTTCAATTGGGAAGTTGGCGCATAATTTACCTAACTTTCCACATCCCATTATCATATTCCATGCACTTGTTCAGCCGCGTGCCCGCATACTCACAAAGAGGTGTGCACGTCAGTACCTTTTTTTGCTTATATGTATTTCCACTTTTTTGGGCGAAAGGAATTTTATTTCCTCGTGGGCTCCTTTCTGCTTATGTAAGCTAATGCATTTTTGCAGTATTTACAGTATTGTAGGTTTTGTGTTTTCTGTCATTAAGAAACAGACTTACTTCACATTCCCTTTCATCAGGAATCAGGAACACTTTCATCATTTCCCCCAGCCCACAGCAATGCAACACAAAGACAAAAACATTTCCAAAAACTACAAGAACTACAACAACACATCCAAACTAAAAAAAAAATCGCTGTCCAAGACAGGGGTGCCTAACCATGTGCCGTGGAGAGCCATGTGTATGCTCATTCCAGCCCGGCTCCACACCAGGTGATTTCACTGATTAGCAACCCCTCAACCAAAGAGGAAGAATGTATCAGTGAAATCACCTGGTGTGGAGTCGGGTTGGAATGAAAACCTGCATACACATGGCTCTCCACGGCACATGGTTAGCCACCGCTGGTCCAAGAGAACGAACGCCAGCCAGGATGACTGTCGGAACTGCCAGTCTGCATGGGCTAGCAGTTAGCTTAGCCTGCCCTCGGTGTTACCTCCTTGGGTGCAGTTCCGGGCAGGGCCGTGGTCTCTGGACCCACAGGACGCAGCAGACCAAGCTCTCCCAGCCAATCCAGCGCCAGCTCTCCCAGTCGTCAAACGAAGACACAAACTTAGACGCAGAGGTGGACAAAGACACTGCATGGACAGTACTGGATGAGGCCACTGCAAATGTCAATTCACGCCGCCATCTTCCCACACCGGAAGCAGAAATTCATCTCACCATGCAATCCAATTTGATTGTTCTATCAAACCTATTGGGATTCAGCTAATATTCTCTCGTCACACTGTGCGAAACTTTTCCAATCAACCTTGGGAGAAATTGCTGTATAGCATGAGAAAGGCGAGACTTGATAACAAGTTAAATATGATTTTAGGGACTACTCAAAAATGATAAATAAAAAAAAGTTATACTTATATAACCAAGCAATGGTTGCAGCATGTTATAGGGAGTTGCTGTTATCTGATAAATCTCATATCTTATTATTTCTGTTCCATCTATGTGACTGTAGACTTAATGTAGACACTTGTGATTATAAACTAGTGACCAAGCCTTTTTTTTAGCAAGTCACAAAAATATTGGTGGAAAAATTGTGGCAGACCCTAAAACCTTAAATCTGTGCTGATGTGGTAGTCCCTAGGTGTCAGGCTAACGTAACTTTCAATGTGTGCTCCTCTCCAGCTGAGTTGGACAGCAGAGGCTGGCAGAAAACACACATCGTCCTGGTCCACCTGTATGTAAGGAGCATGGATGACTTTGGCCCACTCAACACAGTATATAAGAAACACTTTGGCATCAACCCTCCTGCCAGGTAACATGAGAAATGAGCACACACACACACCACACACACAAACACCTTTAGATAACACTTTAATGTTGTAACAGTATAATTCCCTGAATTTTTTTGAAAGTTTTATTATTCGCTCTCCTTGTCAACATTCTTACCACCACATCCATACTCCCACCCATCTTCCTACATCTCAATCCATTTTCCCCCCAGGGTGTGTGTCCAGGCTGCTCTACCTGCTGGTCAGCTGATGCAGATGGACTGTCTGCTCCACAACTGGACCCAGCCTCAGGGGGATGGATCATTCCCCAAGAGAGAGGCCCTCCATGTCCAGAGCATGTCCCACTGGGCCCCAGCCAACATCGGGCCCTACAGCCAGGCCCTCAGGGTAAGGGGGAGTGGAGGCAGGATGGATGTCTGTTGTGTTTGGGTGCAACGCTAGCAGGTTAGGTTTTGTTTTGGCTACCCAGGATAGTGTGCTTTTTCAAACAAGACAAATCTTTGTGACTGAAAATAGGTTATGTGTGTGTGTGTGCTTGCATTTGGTTCTATGTTAATCATGCTTAGTTTTATCTGTTTAACACATTAACCAACTTGCAACCTCACCTTTATGTCACCGTCTTGGCTACTCAAATGCAGTTGATGGTAGAGGGTATCCCAAAAAGGTCCTTGATCCCTCTTATTTGGAGGGACACAAACCAGGGAAATGTTATTTCAATTTACTCTTTTGTGTCATTGTGTATGGGCGGCACGGTGGCGCAGTGGTTAGTGTGGTCGCCTCACAGCAAGAAGGTCCTGGGTTCGAACCCCGGGGTTGTCCAACCTTGGGGGTCATGTGGGTTTCCTCTGGGTGCTCCGGTTTCCTCCCACTGTCCAAAGACATGTAGGTCAGGTGAATCAACTAGTAAATTGTATGAATGTGTGTGTGTGTGTGTGTGTGTGTGTGTGTGTGTGTGTGTGTGTGTGTGTGTCGGCCCTGTGATGGACTGTCCAGGGTGTTTCCCCGCCTGCCACCCAATATCTGCTGGGATAGGGTCCAGCGTCTCCGCGACCCTACTTGGGATAAGCGGATTGGATAATGGAATGGGGAAGGGTGTCATTGTGTTCATAGCACCATGAAAAGACTGACTGTTTCAAAGTATGTGGTGTTAGATAGAGGAATACTAGATGATCAAGTGTTGATCCAATTAAAGATGAATAATGTGTCTAGCTCAGGGGTGGCTAACCATGTGCCATGGAGAGCCATGTGTAAGCAGGTTTTCATTCCAGCCTGACTCCACACCAGGTGATTTCACTGATTAGCAACCCTTCAACCAAAGAGGAAGAATGTATCAGTGAAATCACCTGGTGTGGAGTCAGGTTGGAATGAAAACCTGCATACACATGGCTCTCCATGGCACATGGTTAGCCACCGCTGGTCCAGCTGATGTAGCACCATTGCTGTGTTTCAGTTGGCTGTTATTTTGCCATTATATACACAACTATTGATGTACTGACAACACAGAAACTGTCAGTAAGTGAATGCACAATACTTGTTTATCTATATCCACCACGTGTGTTTGTTGGTTTCTGTGTCTGTCTTTATTTATGTTTGTATGTGTAATCCAGTGAGTCAAGTAAATTCTTTGAGACAGTACAAGCCTGTTTCATGCCATAAGAATTTACTTGACTCATTGGATTATTTTGCCCCTTATTTGTTGAGCACTTTCCCTACCGTTGAGTGTTTCTTTTAACTAAGTTGTTTGTATGTGTATGCGTTTGTGCCCGATTTGTACAACCGTCCGTTTGTCTGATAGTTTTTTCTCATCGGTGCTTTTGCGTGTAACTGTGAATCCGTATCTTCATTATAGTGGGCAGTATGCATCCATGATTGCACTTGTTTGTATTGCGCAAACGGTCAGACTCCTTTCATATTGTTTCAAACCCAGAAAGAATGTTGTATTCAAAGGGAAGGCGGAGGAAGTTTGGGCCGCGGTTGCATGGTTGGCTTGGTGCACTGTTTATACAGTGTGTATTTTTTGGGATTTCGCTTGTCAAGGTACTGTCAACAAGGCTAGTGTCCGTCTCCTCCACACTGTCCTTGATCCCCCAGCCAAATCCCCCAATGAGTGAGAACATGTGTGGATTAACCATTCATTGAGCGCTTGAAGGCATATCTCACCAGTGTGTCACTGAGGCTCGAGCGATCCTGTGCCGACAGTCAGGTCTGTCTCTGACTTGGCTGGCTTCCTTCATGGGGTCCCTCACTGATGTCAGCTGGGGGCACCAACCCATGACTCTTGAAAACACTGTAATCTCTTTTTATCTCTCCTAGTCATCGTTCATATTCAGAGCAATCAGAGTGAAACGATGACAGGAGTTTTGTTTGTTCATTCAGAGCTGTGCACGGCGCTCTCACTGACCCTACGTCATCACCCAGCATGTCTACTCCCTCCTGCTCCTCCTCCTTGCTACGATGACTTAATTAGATCAAAATTGTATTAACATCTCCTCAGTTCAGCCAGAGATTTTTACATATTGATACAATTACCCCCTTGCTGCGAGTATGCAGATGTGGTGCCCCCCCTCGCAACTCCATCTTAATGACATTTCTCATTGGCGGCTGTTTCTGTGTAACGCCATGGTAGCAGGGCCCTGACAACAACGTGATGGAAGGAAGCTGCCCTCTGAGACTAAATAACCTGCAGCTCTCTACCTTCCCAGTCTCTGGGAAAATAATTAGCAATTAAAAGTGGAATCTAACTATACATTGGGGCTGGTTGAGGGTCAGACGTCTCAGATAATGAATTTGTGATCTTAATTATTTCCTGCAGAATATCATCGGTCATATGCAGCAGAGTATTTCTGTATAAAGCCTTTTAAAGGGACAAAGACATATGACACAATGGATAAAATGGATACCGACTTCACTGAAGGCTTAAGGTTAATTGTTTATTATCTCACTTATTGTCTGATAGATACCCAGTTCCTGTGGAGTGTTTGGCTTTAGGCCACACAAACCATATTTATCTTCATCTGTACTGGATGTTAATTAGGCCAGTAGATTGACCGATGTCCTGCTCTATTGCAAGTAGTGCTCTTGCGAAAAATGTCCAGTGGTTTGAGAGGCAGCACATGGCTGCTGACAGGAAACGGCACTCCGGCCATACGGATTTGAATAGGGATCCACGACAAGGTCTGAAGCTGGCGGAGATGTGGAGAAACCATATTAGGGATTGGCACGTGATGGATACTGGACCTTCAAACTCCATCCATCCATTCATCTATCTGCCTGGCTTGTCATGTCTTTCTATCTGTCAACATGGCCTGGCAAGCTGACAGATTCAGATCTGACTTGATTTAGAGAATTAGTTAACCTTTCTGATGTCATGGCTGGAGGCTTCTTGCTGCACAATATGTAGATGTATGATACAGCATTAGTTTACATGGAATCCGCTGCAAGCTATAAAGACAAAAACAACTGTATATCCTTAACATATAGTTGGTGTATGTACTATATCATTTGGGTCCCATCCATGATAAGCTCATGCTTGGAGGTCGTATTTAACATAATTGCTCTGATATTGTTTTCTTGAGGGTAGCTGATGTTATTATGGTTAGGGTTCTGCAGTAAGATCAAAAAATCTTCCAACCAATTTGCTATTTCGATATTTATCACCAAATTAATGCAAGTTCTGCTGTCTTGTGTTTTGTTTGAATTTACATAATTTAATTAGGTACTTCCAGAAATGCCAGCGTTTTATCGCATCAATCACTTGATGAATAAAGCTTACTCCCTGACAGCTAGAATTTAAAAAAACAAATCAAAACAAATTCTCCCATTACAACAACAGCCAAGTGACTGTGTGCTCTTAAAAGAAAAATAAAGATATTACTCCACTTACTCCGAGCTGTTGCTTTTAAAGAGTCAGCTTTCAAAGCCACTCTTGCATTAACATAATAGCAGAAAAGTGAAGACCTAGTTTTTATCCAGTGATGCTCCACATTTTTGTTCAGAAATCCATTTGTACTCATAACAGATGATTAAGCATGTGAGTTGCCAGACGGAGGAAATTGACCCATCGTTTACCAAAGTCATCGTTAACAGCTGGAGTCCTAAAATGCTTTTTTCCCTTTTTTGTCCATGCCTACTCGATTTTATGCTGATTGTCTCATCACATTCCCCTTGGAGCAGCATTTAAAGAACCAAACACAATGGCCAAACTCACATCTGAATAGGAACATTATCAGTTGAATGGCTGTTAAACATCTCCTCTCTCCTGTTAAGGTAAGTGGCTCACCCCTGGGATATTTGCTTTGAATTTACACTCACTGATCAGATTCTGATGGCCGTGTTTAGGGAGCTGGTAGTGCTAGCCTCAGGTTGCCGGTGAACACTAACTCCTCGACTTACTCCCTTAATTGTGAGTGACAGTCAATATTATGGAAGCCTCTTGTGCACAAGCCTACAATAGGATTTGCATTGGATTTTGAAAATTGTCAAAGTGGACCGTGAGGCACTGAGAGGAAAGTGGATCTGACGTTGCCAATTAACATCAGGAGGAGGCGTGGACTGTTTGGGGAGTCAAAATTTGAATATTCTTCGTATAGGAACCTAAATGCCTTAAAACAATGAGCTAAGCGATGTCTGACCCCTATTAAGGTGAGTTCAGAGGTCAGGTTGGGCCTTCAAGAAGTTTGGCCACCCATGTAGGACCAAAGGAAGGATACAGCACTCAATAACAAAGGAATATAGGAAGCAGTTTCCTTTGCTTGTTTAAGGCACCAAGTAGATGTGGTCTGTACAATTTTGAGAATAATCCATGCTTATATTAAAATCACTTAAGCCGCTATTTTTCTATGTATGGTTAAGAGTAAGGATTGTGACAGCTAAACATGAGCAACTTTAGCAGTTAGCCTTGTTTCCAGTAATTGTCAAGCGAATTTTAAGCGAATTTTTTTAAATGTCGAGGGAAAAAAAGAAGAAAAAAGAATTAGCTGCGTTTCCGTCTGCTGGTTTGGAGCGAATAAACTAGGCTACGCAAAGCGTAGTTTCGTTAGAAGGTGGCAGTACAGGCTACGTTACGCATGGCTGTAATAGCGTAGAAGTAGAGGTTGCGAACCTGAAACAAAACCAGTTGCCTTGGCCTTCGACGAAGGAAAATGGAGAGAGGTCTTCAGGAATTTGTTTCATTTGGGAAAATCGTTCTTTCGTGTCCCCTGTTATTGGCCATGTTTCATGCTGTCCGGAGACGAAGAAGCGAAAACATACGTACGTACGATGTGGGAATATCCGGGAAGACGCCGACAGCAGACGCAGCCTGGATCAGTCGCGCGAGTTAAATGTTCGCTACGTCAGAATTTATTCGGCAAAGTCGTTTCCGTATCCCATTTAGCGCGATAACGCTTTCGAAAAAGGCCAAAACCACAAATGTGCACAAAAGGTCTTTGCCATTCCCACAACCCTGTTCTAATGCGACATTTCAAAATGCGCATAAAAATACGTTATGGAAAATGTAGCTAAGTGCTTTTTGTTTATGGCTAGCTAGCTACCACCACCCCCTCTCCCACCCCCAGATGTTTTACACTGTAAAAAGAGCTCACATGCGCTCAGTCAGACTGCCCATGAACCCTTATTTGTACCCCACCTCCCCAAAACTTCTCCGGTCAATACACCACCAGAGGAGACTACCATTACCTCAATCAGCACATAAAAGTAATTAGCTAAAAAGCTGTGTGTGCGCGTCTGCGTTTGGGGAGGTATTCGTGCGGTACGTACAGATTAATTAGGGCGTTTAACTTCACTCCTAATACAACAAAATTAATCCCATTAAAAAAAACAAAAAACAAACGAGGTATCAACTGAGGAGGTGCCCGTCAGCCTTTGACGCCCCATTCGCCATAATCTATTAAAGCCTTGCTTTTATCTCACCTCGCCCCTGTCACACTTTATGGATTTTTTCATAAACACGGCCCATACTTCATAAATGTCTCAATTTTCTAGTCTATTAACATTACTTCAAAAGCGCTTGATAAAAGAGGAGGGCATGCGTGAAATAATGCACCAATAATATGAAACGCTGGAGGCTAGAACAGTAGGGGTGGCTCTCTAGCGTGCACACTCACAATGCAAGGGATGTTATCAGCTCTAATAAAAGAACAAATGAACACTTCCAACCGAGGGGGGTGGGGGTGCGTGCGTGTGTGTGTATGTGTGTGGGGGGGGTGGAGGAGTAACAGTTGTCGAGTAATTGAGTCAATGAAAAATGAGATCTTGAAGGCTAAGCGGCTTGATCAGTCATGAGATTGAGTGCTGCTTGGATCTGCGATATCGTTCGGCTCACATTGGGGTTGATTACCAGGTGCCATGGAGGGTTTAGACATGGGTCTGCATTTTGGCGTTCAGCTTGTTTTTCACTCAAGGCCCAAGCAGAATAGGTAAGCTGTTTGGGTCGTTATCTGAATACCTGCATTGTGTGCCATGGAAGGATTCCTTTGTTTGGTGATTCAGAAAGTCCTGGCAGCTTCACCTCACTTCAGAGTCTTTCCTTTCTGAGTGCTGATTCAGTTCCTAACTCTGTCTGTACATCACCTGTGTGTGTGTGTGTGTGTGTGTGTGTGTGTGTGTGTGTGTGTGTGTGTGTGTGTGTGTGTGTGTGTGTCAGTAGGCTTTGCTAACCCTACCTGAAAACTTGGGTCAACTGCCATCACTTGAAATGGACAGGCACACTACTCACTGATCAAACCCAGTAAGACCCTGGCTGAATGTCATGTCGGCTGTATGCCCTGAGGCTCAGTCTTAAGCAGACACATACACACACACATACACACACACACACCTGTGTACTCGTTGTGTCTTGGCCTTAGTTGTGTGACAGGATATACAGGCTCAGTCACCAAACTAAGTCACAGATGACTCATTATTCACACACATGACAGTCAAGGGCAGCATTCAAATCAGGTTGCACTGACATGCAAATACACAAACACGCAAGCAGACTCAGGCAAGTAGAGCTACGTGGGCACGTGCGCTCACCAAAATATAAATAGATAAATAAAATTGCTCCCAAACCTACAAGATGCTCTTATAGTTTCTTCTGTGAAGATTGTAAATGCATTTGTTGTAAGCTAAAATGGGAATGAATCTGCACACATGTATACGTACACACACATCCTGTGGAGTAAGTTTCCCTTGAACATTGGGGGGGACACATTTAGTGGGGGTCAGGGGGTCCTCCCCCTGGAAATTTTGAGCATCACACATTTAATTTCCTGCATACTGGTGAATTTGTATGTACCAATTTGCTCTTTTTCTACATCAATTTATTGTGGAAATGTAGATGCATTTGAATTAATACAATACCCTTGGCACAAATTGGTTTGTAGATGTACCTATTATGTTATCTTATGTGCCCGAAATTATCACTTCAAGTTCATTTTAGCTAACATAAACGTCTAGGGGCTACTGTTAGCAAGCGCTAGCTAGCTAGCTAGCTAGTTTGTGAGGGGGTCTGAACTGATAAACCCCAAACACAAGTTATAAACTAGATAAGGCTATAATTCATCCGGAAATACGTAAGAAAATCTAACTCAGAAACCCCAAAGGTAAGAAAGGGTGGTGTACTGGGCTAGACAAGCAAGCTGGCTAGCTACGTTACTTACACTTGCTTACATGATCATTCATGCTCCGGTCTCCTGGTTGTCAGGAGCAACTGCAAGACAGCAACGAGGTCGGCAATCCCAGTGGCAAGGTTAAAATGGTATGGTCCAAGCATAGGGGTGTATGAAATCATTGGAAAATACGTATGAATGACATTTTAAGTAGTTCGACTGACTGTGTTGTTATTTTACCTTTTTTGGCGAGGGAGTTAACATTATCATTCATGATATATTTTTTTGGGGGGGGACAAATTCACCTCTTCTAAATATTGAGGGGGACATGTCCCCCCTGACCCCCCCCATAAGTTACACCCATGCACACATACATGTACATATATACATACATATATGAGGGGCCGTATGAGCATAATTCATTCTGGCCCTCTCACACACACACATTCTCCTTTCGTATACATATATTTTCACTCTCACATACATACGTTCTCCTTTCACATACTTTATTTTCACTCTCACACACATACATTGTCCTTTCACTGTCACACACACACATTCTCATTTCACATATATTTATACTTGCATATGTATGTGTGTGTGTGTGTGTGTATATATATATATATATATATATATATATATATATATATACACACACACACATATATATGTCCACAGGATGTTGCAATGAAATCTTCAATCTAGAAAAGAGGCAGCTGTCTGTCTTGGGAGAGAGATCCCTCCTCTGTTGCTCTCCCTGAGGTTTCTTCCTATTTTTTCTCACTGTTAAAGGGTTTTTTTAGGGAGTTTTTCCTTATCCGATGAGAGGGTCTAAGGACAGGTTGTTTTTTTGCTGTTAAGCCCACTGAGGCAAATTTGTAATTTGTGATATTGGGCTATGCAAATAAAATTGATTTGATTTGATTTGATGAGTGCATTGAGCACGAAACAAGCTTGTTCTGCCATTTAACAACTTTGAGCTATTAAAAAAAAAAAATATATATATATATATATATATATATATATATATATATATATATATACACACACACACACTTCACTAAAAATGCTCCTCAGCCCAAGATGTATATCTGTGTTGACACATGGTCGCAGCTCTAGAGTTGCAACTGCTGAGCGGGGGTTGGGCACTTTTGCATCTACATGTCAGTGTTGTGTGTTTGTTTCGTATATGTGCTGGCTCAAATATAGACCAATTATGATTTGATGAGGGGGCAGTTATATAGGTAGGAGGTTGTAGAAAGCAGCATACACGCACCACCACACACGGTCCTTTTCCCTCCCATCCTTTATGTTCCCTCTCTCCCTTCCTTCCCTTCCTCCCCATACTGTGACCTCTTCCCCTCTACTCTGTGAAGGCTGACCTGCCATTTTCAGGAAGCATGAAGCGTGTTTGCGGCATGATCCTCCACCAATGCACCACGTGGGCACAGGCTGGTATTGGCTTGTAGCGGGCGAGGACACTGGAAGGACTGGACCTGTCAGAGTAGATCGTCTGTCAGGGCGCATCAGCCCTCAGACAGGCCACGTGCGCCATGCCTCCTCCTTGGCTGCTGCAACACTCCTCCTCATTAATCGGCCGGGCCCTGACAACTGATCCTAATTGCCTCTGAACAACTCTTCATGTATTATTGGTGCCTGACTGCATTGGTTCATGTCAACAAGCCAGAGGAAGGAGGGACCGGACGACCACTGCTGCCATTCTCTCTCACACATATGCACATGTGCACAAACACACACACACCCAGGGTGGGCATGTACCGGTGCAGTGATCCTTAACCACTTGGGTAGCCACAAGAGAATAGAGTTGTGGTCTCTGGTGTCCCTTGAGCGTAGTGGATGGACAGTCTTGACCCTCTTCTTCAACCTCAGACTCCCACTCAACACCATGCCAAAGCCTTGTTTTCTTTTTCTTTATCGCTTTGTATAAATTTTATACAAGTAGTCTCGAATTATTTAATTGGTTCAATGAAGAAATGTGCTTTAGGAAATCCAACTGAAAACAGATATAAAAAAGGACAGTTGACATGACACGGTAATTGGTAAACTTGGCTTTCTTTTTGAAAGACTCTCATGTGGCATGTGTGTGTGTGTGTGTGTTTACTCCTCGCTCTGTCACTGTTGATAAGCGGTGGAGGGGGTTAGTATAAACGGACCAGGGACATCAAGAAGGCATCTGAAAAATGTCATGTAAAGATTCCACTAACACAGATCTCTGCCAAGATACTTGTCTTGTTACAATTGCAATCACAAACACCCTCCACTAAAATGAGGCAATTATCTCTCGTCCTCTCTGTGAATTATTGCCCATACCTGAGTATTTGCACACACACGCACACACACACACACCCTGTTCGACTGTGAGAAGGGTAGTGGAGGGTTTGGCTTTTTATTTGCGAAATGAAATAACTGAATATCTAATGCATAGATGAAAAGCATAGCATGTCCTGTCCACTCCCATCACTGTCTAAGAAAGGGGAGACGTATGACCATCCCATTACTATGGTAACTAGCCACTATATTCAGTGCTGCCCGGGTGTGTATCTTCCCTCTGCAGTGACGAGAGGGCAAGGCTGACAGGGCCTACACACCAGCACACACACACATGCGCACGCGTACCTGTGTGTGTGTGTGTGTGTGTGTGTGTGCTGGCGTGTAGGTCCTGTCAGCCTTGCCCTCACACACACACACACACTCACAAAAGAACACAGAGAGGGAGTGTCTGGAAAATGCTCCTTGTGCGATACACACATGGGTGGCAAATACAGACAAGACACACAATCAATATAAGTGTAAGATTGGTCAGGGCCCACACATCCTGGTGTGGTGACACAGGGAGGGGGGGAAAAATATATATATATGTATATTTATTTATATATAAGAGGGAAACTAATATAGAACAGCGTTGGGGACTTGGAAGACAGACATGAGATAATGATTGTCTTGTAGCATTATGATACCGAGACTTGGACACCGCACAAAAATGCGCACATGTACATGAAAAAGAAATAGCACAGTTTGCACTCTTTGTTTTTTGCTTCAAGATGTCAGAAGCGTAACAATAGTCAAGAGATTATTGTGTTAAAATGATCCCGGATTGCAACGTGTATTAATAGGCTGTTTTGTTTGCACACTGAATACATTAGCCTGCAGAAAACTGATGAGTGTGCCACACACAAGACGCAGGGTTCATTAACGCCACTTGTCAGCAGGCTAGACTGAACGGCTGCTCCGTACAGTACAAGGCAGCGCCTCTCGCTACTGTACAGCGCTGCCTTGTCTTTTAAGGGACGGCTGTTGTGGCTGATTTTTGTGATTATTATGCGGCTTTATAATTCTATAACTCTCGCACATTAAAAGTGGCAGACTGTGCCTCCGGTGAGAAATGATTATTATGTCCTCACACCGTGATAGGTTGGCGATGCTGTTTTATCTTCATTTATTAAGGTTTTTTTTTAAGAAGCAATAAAACTGATGGCTCAGAGAAGGGTTAGCATTTATGTCCCATTTACTTTTAGCCACTCACTTTGTCATGAATTTAACATGGAGCGATTCTTCTGAGTAGTAACTTTTAACCTGGGTCATTTATTTTTCAAGCACCTTTGTCACCTAAGCACGCTTGGCCGTGGTAAAAGTGCTGGGGATGAATTATAGACAGCGTGCTGTTTTTCCACGGACATATCGGCATGTTCACTTTTAATAGAGATTCATTATTGATATGATGGAGTTATCGTGTAAGGGGGGATGTCGGACCGGGTGAATCTGTCTAATGTGATAAACTTTGGACGTTCAGGGCAAGCGGGTAATATTTTTTGAATGCACAGTATTTGCAATATCTCAGAATTAATATTGATTAATGAGTATTAATGTTTTTCATATGTCAGAAGAGATTTAGAGCAGCTCTGTTTATTTTAAATTTGATTGCCGAGGATATCACTCTGTCCGATCTGAACCAATGGTAGCAAAATTGTGTCATCAAAGAAATAAAAGAGGAAAAAAATATGTTTTTGTGATTCCAGTCTGTACAGCAGTAGACTTTAGTTGCATCATATTCATCCAGTATTGATAGTCGAAGTCATTACTGAGCAACACCAAAGTAAACGTAAGGCAAAAACCCACAATCCCGCAACAATTTGTCAGATCTTTTTTCTCTCCCCCAACTTTCATATTCTTTCTATTCATTTCGGAAATTTGCGGCTTATTCCTGAGAACATTTTCATTTTGGGGAGAAAAAAAAAAAGATATCCAAGGAGACTACGCGTCTAATCTAGCCTGGTCTGAGAACCGCAGCCTTGGTACGTACAGCAGTGGTAATGCTTTTCATGCAGTCATACTGCCATCTACTGAGCGGGAATGGAACTGCCATCTTTTTTTCCCCCATTTCCTACATTGCCCCTCTTTTTCTCTCTCTTCCTGTTGGTCTTTTATTCGTCTTTTCCTGAACTGTAACATTGTGAGCTGCAGATTATCCGCCGTCCAGTGAAGACAATGGAATATTATTCTGTGTGTGTGTGTGTGTGTGTGTGTGTGTGTGTGTGTGTGTGTGTGTGTGTGTGTGTGTGTGTGTGTGTGTGTGTGTGTGTGTGTTTGTGTGTGTATGTGAACTGACAGTTTTGGATGAGGATGCAGAGGGACTTTGCTCTTTACCAGCTGCTTTACCAAAGTGACAGGTTGATGTGTCTTTCAGATTCTGGCCCAGACAAAATGGACATTCCACACACACACACACACACATATACACACACACGCACATGCTCAATATGATCAACCACCCCCACTCTTGAATGGTTATACTGCAGGAAGTTTTTTTCTGGTTTTGTGTTTGTTTGTTTTTTGAGGTTTTTTTTTTTTTGTATGCTTTATTCTTCTTTTCTGCCACCTTTACCGGCTTGGACCTTTTGACATAATTCTGTTTTGCCCAGGTTGGTGCTCCTGTGACCAATCGACTAGACTGGTAAATGTAGGGAGCCGGTAGAGGTTTTATCAACTACCAAGGAGGGAAAAACAGAGATATGAAAAGACAAGAGACGAGGTGGTCACCGCTGGAAAGGGAGAAGAAAACTGGGGTTGAGGGTTGCAGTTTCAGCATCATTCAATCAGACAACATGCCCCTCAGCCGAAACGGCGAGACCCTCCCCGATTCTCTCGAATTAGGGAGATTAGCAGAAAGCGCGTAATGCAGGATGATGGAATTTGTCATAATTTGCATTGTCCTGGAAAGATCTGGTTTGATAGAGCGACGCATGGAGGGGCTTGTCATGTCCCACGGGCAGGTCATGGAGGAAGCTTGGCAGAAATGATTTTTGCGATATGTGCATCAGTCGTAAAAGCCTCACAACCAATTTGTCAAAAGATGTGAGGTCGGGACAGTTGAAGGCAGCAGGGCATTTTGCCCCAAACGCAATGAACAAAACCATGCCCCGCCATCGCTCCCTATCCATTGGCGGTGTTTAAGTCCGGGGCTCTGGTGTTTGGTGTTGTGCAGTGCTCTGCATGCACCTTTATTACATTTGTTGTTAGGACGTCTTTGACATTTTAGTTGCCAAGATTTTATTTACTTTGTTTATTATTATTATCATTATAAAATGCTGTAGACATACAATACCAAATTAATCCCCTTTAAAAAAAAATGTGTGTGTGCATATGTTGTGTGTGTGTTTGTGTGTGTGTGTGTGTGTGTATATATATTTATATGTATATATATATATATATATATATATATATAAAACTTTGTTAAAAGAATCACTCAACAGTGGGAAAAGTGCTCAACAAATAAGGAGCAAAAGAGGCTTGTACTGTCTCATACAGAATTTACTTGAATCACTGGATTATATATAATATCTTTTTTTTTTCCAAAACCATCAATGGTGTTGCTATAAGTGCTCAACTAATGAGGAGCGGAATATCAATACAGATGCAGGAAAATACTGCTGTTTATTAAAACTTTTTTTCCTGCATCTATGTTGATATATATATGTATATATATGAACTTAGCACAAAAAGTAAGGAAATTTGTGTTTGGTAGATTATTTCTTTGTTGTAACAATGCTTCTTGGCAATAAATCTTATATCAGGCACCTGATTGTCAGCACCTGGGGTACCAGAAGCTCAAAACAAGAGTCAATAGCAACAGCAAAATAAACTGTTTGGCATTGGCAGAGAAGATCTGGCAAACTTTTCATGGGCGCAACCCACATACTCAGCTCTGCTGCTCATCCCACAAATGCATGTTCCTTACAAATGTGGCCCCATTTAAAAGGGAAATAAACAGGCTTTCCAATGGTATAAGATTTATTGGCAAGAAGCATTGTTACAACAAAGAAATAATCTACCACACACAAATTCCCTTACTTGTTGTGCCAAGTATATACACACACACACACACACACACACACACATATATATATATATATATATATATGACTTGCTCCTTATTTGTTGAGCACTTTTCCTACCGTTGAGTGTTTCTTTTAACAAAGGTGTGTGTGTGTGTGTGTATATATATATATATATATATATATATATATATATATACACCCTTGTTAAAAGATTTTTATTTTATATATATATATATATGTGTGTGTGTGTGTGTGGCGTGTGTGGCGTGTGTGTATGTATTTTTTAAAGGTGAATTGATTTGGTATTTGTAATGCATCCTATGAGAAAATGCATCGGCATTTGGACATATCCAGCAATAAGGCTTCCCTGACCTTGGTAATATTGCTGAGCTACAGACAATAACAGGCATAAAGTTGACCAGAGCCGACGTGACAGTGTTACTCTTCCACACGGCTCGCTGTCTGTGGCGTGGGCATGTTGAGGGCAGACAGCCACGCAGAATGGAAAACACATTACAAGCAGAGAGAGGCGGTGGGGGGTTGGGCCAGCGCCACTGTCCTTTGCAGAGACTGACCACACGCCGTCCCAAAATGGCTCATAATAAATGCACTATTTTATCCATTCTCCTCGTTTTTTTGTTTTTGTTTTTTTCCTTCTTTTTTCAGGGCGATAACCTTGTACTTTGAACATATGCTAGCGGTTCTTTGTTTTTGTCTGATTATGCCGTTTTCGACCTGGGAGAATACACGAGTAGTCTATACTTGCCTCCCTTTGTGCACTTCATACAGCTATTTATGTCGCCGTTTAAGTTACACTGATTTTGTGTGACAGTTGAGCATACAAGGGTTAGGCTCAAGCTGGAGCACAAACAGGAAAAAAATAGACATAGCAGAAGAAGAAAAAAAGGTAAATAACCAGCAACCCCCCCCACCCCCACCCCACCCCCTTCGTGGAGTTTTAAATGAGAAGCCTAACATGGGGGTAGATGCTGTGGAAGGGGAGAAAGGTTATGGTTCTCTTGAACGGTTTGTATTTGTAGAAATGAGGTGTCAGTAGAGGCAATATTTCCTCGGGGCACAGCACAACATGAGCCCTTCTCTTATCATTTCCCGCACCCAGACGTGATCTGCTTTGAATGCACTAATGCTGAAAGAGCCCCACAGACTCGAAGCCAGTTCAAGATGGAATCACGGCACACAGACCTGACAAACTGCCATCCACTACGTAAGGATTAAACAGTCACTGCATATCAACCCCCCACCCTCCCAAAAAGCAGAAATAATACGTGCGCTTACATACATGCAACAAAACTTCCAGCACAGTTTTTGATCCTCCATATTTGAGATATGTGCCAACCTTTAGATATGCAAGGGAAGTTGGGGGAAAAAAATTGGAAATTTTGCTTCGTGGAGAAAAAAAAATCATGTAAGGGATTAAAAGTGAGCTCAAATTGGTTAGGTTTAAAATGATAAATTATGATTTACATATCAAAACAAGTTTGATGTGATACGGAAAGCGTGATGAAGATGCAGTCTAAACTTCCAGCACCGTTTTTGATCCTCCATATTTGAAGTATGTGCCATCCTTTAGATATGCCAGAGAAGTTGGGGGGGGAAAAAAATCTGAAATTTTGCAATTTTGCTTCATGGAAAAAAACAATCACAAGGGATTAAAAGTGAGCTGAAAGCATCGCTCTGATGCGATGAAGGTGCAGTCGTTTAATAACACGTGCTGTCTGCAGTGTGCATTATAATAGCACCTCTTAATATATACGGTCATCCACAGTCACACTGGTTACAACAGTGAACAGATTTTGAGACATTTCAAATGAAGCACATCACAAACGTGTGTCGCGTTGTGCTTCATTAAGTCGCCCAGTGTTTATTCCTTTAACTTGGTCGCGTGTGTCCTTGCATTAAAGGAAAAGTTACACCGTATTAATCTAGCCCGTTTTACACATTTTGTATCATCATTTTCCCAGCTAAATTATGCATGAGGTCTCAATGGGGGGAAATGTGACCATTAGCATATCTGATAGTAGTGGTGGAGGCAGTTTTCCACCTCTCTCTGTCCTTGGAACCAGGCAGGAAGACCTGACTGTTCGTCGATAGCAGGTCATTTTACCCAGGCTGGCCCCAGCTCATCCATACCGTCGCAGATCTCGGCTAATGACACCCAGACACGTCCTCGGGAACACGGGGACCCAAAGGGCTCCGGCACCGTTGTGAATAGAGCCCGGCCCTGTCTGGTCATGCCTCGCAGCTCTTTGACAAAAACGGCAATTAGAAACGCCTCACACACCCCAGCCTGTTACAAGACACCGCTAGGGCTTAAAAGTGGACACAGCCAGGCGCTCCCTGAGTGCATTTACATATATGTTACTGTCTGGAGAGAGAGAGGGAGAGAGCGAGAGAGAGAGAGAGAGGGAGAGCGAGAGAGAGAGAATGTCTTTGAGGCTGGGTGACCTTTTGACACGTCACTGAGTTTATGAAAAATTATGGTGTTTAAGCCATGAAATAAAGGTCGATAAAGCGTGAAGCCAAAACACAGCTTTAATTAATGCTACGCGGAGTGGGGCGTGCAGCGATCACCATAGTCGTCGAGCTGATAGGAAGTTGGTTTGGATTAGAGGAACCTTTGGGAAAATAAGGTCACAGATGAAGCTTGTGTCAAAGTCAATTGGTACTGCAGAACTCTGATCCAGGATGTTTCTCTCTTTTCTTTTTTTTTTTTTTGATTTCCCCCCCCCCTTTTTTTTCTTCCCAATTGTCAATTGTACCTGTCCAATTACCCCATTCTTCCGAGCTGTACCGGTCGCTGCTCCACCCACTCTGCCGATCCGGGGAGGGCTGTAGACTACCACATGCCTCCTCCGATACATGTGGAGTCGCCGGCCGCTTTTCACCTGACAGTGAGGAGTTTCGCCAGGAGGACGTAGCGCGTGGGAGGATCACACCATTCCCCCCAGTTCCCCTTCACCCCGAGCAGGCGCCCCGACCGACCAGAGGAGGCGCTAGTGCAGCGATCAGGACACATACCCACATCCGGCTTCCCACCTGCAGACACGGCCAGTTGTGTCTGTAGGGATGCCCAACCAAGCTGGAGGTAACACGGGAATTTGAACCGGCGATCCCTGTGTTGGTAGGCAACAGAATAGACTCCTACGCTACCCGGATGCCCCAGGGATGTATTTCTAAATCAGCCACCGAAAAGTACTAGATAATATGCGGGATACCGTTTAAGCGCAGATTAACTTTAATCCTTCTAGCAATTCTCAGATATAATTTAAGGCAGCGGAAAAGAAATAAACAAGTCAACAAGAACATGTCTTAGCATTGATATACCATGAATATTTTAATACAGTGTGTCCTGTCTTCTCTCTGTGGGCCGTTTAGACCGCTACGGCCAACATTTGAAAAATACTTAGCTTGTTATGGAAAGTTTAATGTCATATGCAATTGTTTGACCCTTATGAATATTAAAGGATCCCATCTCTGCCCTATTAAAAATGCATGTGGCATTGTGGTTGTTGATCACGTTTAGAACACCCATGCAAATTGGACTGTCTTCGCTGTCAAGGCCTAAGATGAATAATGTAGTTGTGTTGTATATTCAGGGACACACCATTGACAGTCAATTAACAAGTTTGATTGGTGTGCGGACTCATTCTTTTGAACCGTTAATTTTATGTAAATAATATTCGCTCTCCCTACTCTGCGGCCTCTCCCCCCCATCCTTGTGCAGGTTCACCACAAAAAGATCTCTCCCCACCTCCACCTCCACCACCACCCCAGACTCCTATCCCACCTCCCACTAAGAGTAACCAGAGTGGGATCCTTAATTATTGATCGTCACACACCTGCTTGGTAGAAGCTAGGGGAGTCTTTAACAGTCAAGGGACCTTTGTGCTTTCCCCCTTTTGATATTCAAATCAACAAATGCCGGTCCTCCTTTTTGAATTCGAAATGGAGAAGGGTCTTTTTCACGGGGGACCGACTTGTTAAGAGATCCTGGCCACCCATCCAATCTGATGGAGCCCCTCTCTGTTGGAGTAGATATGATGGCATTTGATGGCTCATAAATGGAATGCCAATGACAATTTGTTGTTGACATGCGACGAGCTGGCTTTTATGTCAGCCAGACGGAGCTGTATGGCAAGCGCCCCGGCAGATTGTGCTTGCAGGTAAATGATCCGGGGATTGATCCAACCATTTGAAAAAGAAGGAGCCCCCACCACCACGTCTCATCCCCCCAACCTGCCGCCTTCACTTTCTCTCCCTCCTTCCCTTCTTCCTCTTTATCCTCCCCCTTCTCGTCTCACGCACTGTCCCGGTAATTTGGAGCCGCAGAGGCAGAATCTTGAAGATTCATCAAAGTTGACAAGGGAAGCCAGGAGCTGGGGATCATGGAAAAACCATCTGATTATGGAAATGGCCGTGACCATGTCCCCCCTCTAGCAAAGTAGTTGTGCAGCATCTTGTTCTGTTAGTATCCCATAAAAGACAGCTTTGCTACATTTCAGGAAGGAGAATATTTTTTTTCTCTTCTTCTTCTTCTTCTTTGGACAAACATGCATACCTCTGTTAACATGGGCTTTAGTTTGACAGTTACCCAGACTTCCTTCCAAGTTAGAAGAGATGTTTTTGAAGTAAAGAGGAGGGGGAGTTTGGGTTGGGGGGGTGCTAAGTCTTTAGCAATACCTCTGGTCCATTTTAACCCTGGTAATCTGACTGAAACACGATACCCGTGGATGTGCCTTTGCTAATCGGCTAAGGACCTTGTCTCGGGCCATGTATCAATTGATTTAGGTTCCCTTGATCCTCCCTGGAGGTCTGCAACCACTCAGACTTCAGGGTCCCTGCATAAGCCACCAATTAACACATGTCACCCGCAGCTGTTTGCATTGACCAGGCTAGCATCCACTATGAAGGCTTCTCAACCTCAAACGCAGGTGACCTCACAGGGTCTCCCAAGGCCTGACCTCCATAATGCCACCGTTCATCCCTACTCATCTCTTCTGCATTAAACAGATAGATTTTTTTTCCCCACTTCCATCATTTAGTTTAGGAAGTTTGGTTCTAGCGTAGGCATTTGTAGAGTTAATTGTCATGTGGCTAATTTCACTCGTGGATGACTGAACCACTGCTGGCATTTTACTCTGGCACACTACACCTGCTTATTTTAGTGGTGTTAAATTAGCATTGTCGGTGAGAACACACCACAGAAATGTTAAAGAGAGATGGAACCTGCTAATTGATGCACCGCTATCCAAACATACACTGTTAATTGATGTTAATTTGATTATTGCACCTCATAGATTAGTATTTTGTACTTTTTGCCAGCTCATTTTGGAATTTGATCACTTATTACTTCCACCTACTTTAATACTGTAATGACAACCCTGTTTGTCATGCCCTTAGTGAAAACAAACGTCTCTATTAAAACAAAAGTCTCTATTCTCGAGTTTGGAATTCACCCATTGATATTTTAAGTACCCAGAAACATATAACAATACAGACCAGAAAGTGCTATTTATTTTTCAAATTGTTTTTCATTTTTAATGGGTTTTTTTTTTTTTTTTTTGTCCTAGCCCAACATGGTGTGTCTGTGTTCGGGTAGGGGTGAGGGGAGTTGCAGACAGTTTTGAAATGAAATAAATTAGTTAATATTGAACTACACCGCGTTCTCACTGGCCATTTGTTCATTGGTGGGATGATTGCATTTATCATGTTGGACATCACTGTCAAGCTCCTGCAGTGTTGCCCCAATGGTAACCAATTCTGTGGGAGGCTGTAATTCAGTTTCAAGCGATGGATTGATTTGGAGGAGGATATTTACTTATTTCTGTGTGTGTGTGTGTCTGTGTGTGTGTGTGTGTCTTAGCGCGAACATGAAGCATGAAGTTATCTCCAACCCTTGCCTCTTTGCTCTTACCAAAACAAGGTTGATATTTATGCTTCACAATTCTTCTCTTCTCCAGGTGGATGAGTCGGTGTTCTGTGCAGGACAAATTGCTTTGGTTCCCTGTACCATGCAGTTGGTGAAGGCTGGCACCAGGAGCCAGGCCCACATGTCCATCAGCCATGTGAAGAAGGTCCTGGAAGCTGTGATCAGCGGCCTGACGTTGGCTCACGTTCTCCAGGCCCATTGCTACATCACCAAACGCCAAGACATCCCTATTGTCAGGGCAGCCTGGGAGGCCATGCTCAGGCCTGCACAAGAAAAGGTCAGCAACTGCAGAGCTGATATCTCTGGATTTTGAAAATATTTTTCAACCAAGTTACTTTTGGCTTTTTTCCCCTTTTTTTCTCCCCAATTGTACTTGGCCAATTACGCCACTCTTCCGAGCCATCCCGGTCGCTGCTCCACCCCCTCTGCCAATCCGGGGAGGGCTGCGGACTACCACATGCCTCCTCTGATACATGTGGAGTTGCCAGCTACTTCTTTTCACCCGACAGTGAGGAGTGTCACCAGGGGGACATATTGCGTGGGAGGATCACGTTATTCCCCCCAGTTCCCCCTCCCCCCTGAACAGGCACCCCGACTGACCAGAGGAGGTGCTAGTGTAGTGACCAGGACACATACCCACATCCAGTTTCCCACCCGTAGACACAGCCAATTGTGTCTGTAGAGATGCCCGACCAAGCCAGAGGTAACACGGGGATTCAAACGGGTGATCCTCGTGTTGGTAGGCAACGGAATAGACCGCCATGCCACCCAGACGCCCCTAACTAAGTTATTTCTACCGCTGAAGCGGAAGAGATTGTGCCTGGCTGTTTTATTATACATTCGCAGGAAACGTTGATGACACGTAATCTGTGAAAAATTACAACCACATAGCTGTGAACAGGTATATAATTTATCTCACAACAATGTCAACTGTTGATGAAAAAGGAAGAGAAGAGGGCCTCGATAGGTATACAAGCTAGTCAGAAAAGCCTCTCAGAATTTCATGAGGGCTAAGCACAGTTTTAAAATGAGCTAAAGTTCCTCACCTCCTGCTCTGAGACGGCAGCCGCTGTGGCTGATATTTACCAGTGAGTACGCTCATGAAAAGTTGATGATGTGGGAAACGCTGGTGTCTTTGATAATATGGAGCCTGGCACAGAAGCAGATGTCTTCCTCAGAGCCTCCCTAATCCTTTGTCCCCACACACCATTTTGGAGCTCCAAAACCCTGTTCAACTCTCAGCAGCTTACCCTCCCACACACACACACACATACGCACACACTCACACACACACACACACAAAGCCCACCCCCCGACCCTTCTTTCCTGCCACCTCCCTCCATCCTTCCCTCCATTCATCTCCCTAGCCAATATCCTTGCTCCATACGGTTATTAGGGGCACGATGCTCCCCTGCCAGTCCTGCTCCTCCTGCAGTAATCTGTCTTGCCAGGGGAATATGGGCCATGAGAGAGAGGAGCCCACCTCCAGCATGTGGCACTGTACTGTGGTGAGAGATTTGGGAGTGTACAGTCGACTTCATGGCAACTGCACTTCCAAACTTCTCCGCCATACAGTCACACAGTTTGATTCTATATGTAGGATTTAATATCAGCGAACTATGCAATTATTCTTTTTTTTTTCTCCCTTTTTCTCCCAATCGTATCCGACGAATTACCCCACTCTTCTGAGCCATCCCAGTTGCTGCTCCACCCCCTTTGCTGATCAGCGGAGGGCTTCAGACTACCACATGCCTCCTCCAATACATGTGGAGTCGCCAGCCGCTTCTTTTCACCTGACAGTGAGGAGTTTCACCAGGGGGACGTAGCGCGTGGAAGGATCATGCTATCCCCCGCGTACCCCCTGCACCCTGAACAGGCGCCCCGACTGACTAGAGAAGGCGCTAGTGCAGCGACCAGGACACATACCCACATCTGGCTTCCCACCCACACAAACAGCCAATTGTGTCTGTAGGGACACCCGACCAAGCCGGATGTATCATGAGGATTCACACTGGCGATCCCCATGTTGGTAGGCAACGGAATAGACCGGTACGCTACCCAGACGCTCCCTATACAATCATTCTTGTGAAAAAACATTCCCGGATATTTATTGCTCAATATCAAAGGAAGAGAAAGGTTGCATCCTCTAAAACGTTGCTGTTTGGTAAGTTAATGGCTTCATGTGGTCAACTACTTCACAAACAATGATTTTGTCAAATAAGGGTTCACATTTTCCAAATGGTAAATATTTCACTTTGCAAAAAGCTCTCTCTAGAATAACTCCTGTTTTTGTTTTGTTTTTGTTTTTTGGCAATTGAAATGGGATTTATTTGTTGATATAATATTTAATTCAATGTCCCCCTGTTATAAATTACCATGGGATAAGGGTCAGGGGAAATTAGCATGAAGATTTGACCCTGTGAGCCGCCAGCAGAAGAAGAACCTACTGGGAGAGGAGTTCACTCAATGCAGCTCAGAGGTGGCACGAGATGGTCAACATTATTCATCTGTTGCACTTCAATGAGCCATGCTGCAGCAAATCAAAATATTCATTCCCTGGACCCCAAGTTGCCAGCAGGAGACTGCCAGGCAGTAAAGCTCCTCTGATTGACAGCTCTGGGTGTGTCCCCGTTGGGCTGTAAACAGGTGAGCTAACCTGGTGTCATCCTTCAAGAAGAGAGCGGGCTTTGGTGGTGGGTTACTAACCTGACCTCCAACTCTCTCTGTCTGTGAGGTTCAGCTATTGGGTCAGAGTCCCCAGCTTGTCTCTTTCCCATCCCTCTTTTTCTTTCCAGGCTCTCTCCCTCGCTCTTGAGAGCAGATGGAGAAAGGGGCAGTGGGGGCGAAATGGGGAGGGAGGGGATATGCTGGGGGTCTCTTATTTCATCTCAGGCCTGGTGAAACACTCTCTCCCCTGGGTGGGGATCACAAAAAGCGCCGGTGCTCATTTGAAGTAAGCGTAATGAGAATATTTAACTCGGGTCAAACGCAGATAACATAGCTCCCACAGAGAGGGGGAGTAAGTTAGACTCGCCACTCCATCTGGCTCATAAATCCCCAACAAAATGAATGATCTTGTGTTGCTGACTCCCCGACAGAATCCAAACCAAGTGATGCCTTCAGACTTACAGGGACAATTCTGAGTACGGTCAAATCTGATTTTTTTGGGGGGTCAATATGCTATGTTCAGAATGGTTAATGCAAACATTCAGTTTAACTTTCCACTGAATCATTAACCTATAGTTTACTGAGCCAAAAAAAAAACAAACCTTACTATTTTTTTATTAAAAAATAGTCATAATTTCAAATTATTCCTTTATACATGACCTCTTTGTGTGTTCTAAATGAAACCACAGGGTCCCAGCAGTTTTTTCATACAAGTTATACACTCTTCTTCTGCAAAACTGTGTGCAACCCCGGATGTTGTGCACATTTTGTGCGAGTTGCATTCTCAAATAAAATGATTTAAGACTTTCCACCTGGGTGTCCGGGTAGTGGGGCAGTCTGTTCCGTTGCCTACCAACATGGGGATCGCCAGTTCGAATCCTCGTGTTACCTCCGGCTTGGTCGGGCGTCCCTACAGACACAATTGGCCGTGTCTGCGGGTGGGAAGCCGGATGTGGGTATGTATCCAGGTCATTGCACTAGCGCCTCCTCTGGTCGGTGGGGGCGCCTGTTCAAGGGGGAGGGGAGAACTGGGGGAAATAGCGTGATTCTCCCACATGCTATGTCCCCCTGGTGAAACTCCTCACTGTCAGGTGAAAAGAAGAGGCTGGCAGACTACCACATGTATTGGAGGAAGCATGTGGTAGTCTGCAGCCCTCCCCAGATCAGCAGAGGGGGGTGGAGCACATATCGGGACGGCTCAGAAGACTGGGGTAATTGGACAGGTACAATTGGGGAGACAAAAAAAGGGGGGGGGGTCCAAAAGAAAAAAAAATTCCATCTGAGATCTACACAAAAACACTAAATATTATTTCTTCAAACTGATCATTTAATTCTTTGAAAAAACTGAACAGCAAAGAGTTCAAAGCTGCAGACTTAATATATAGGGTGTAGTTATGGGCTCTGGATATTTTCCTGTTCAAATTTGTCTTAGTTCTGCCTTTGTGTAAACAAAGCCGATATTCTGTCCCCGTGACAAAGAATTTAGAATGGATTTATAAATTTGTTGAAGTTTGAAAAGAAAAAGGTCACGCCTCCCACTTTTTCATATGAACATACATATAGGATGGATTTAACATACATATAGGATGGACTTACAGCGCTCTTCCGGGTAGAAGACCAATGAGGCGTATGTCTCTCTGATGGGAACACCAGTGCCTGCCATGTGTCCGTGAAGCCACGGGCCCATGTTGTTGTTTTGCGTTGACGATTTCTCTAATCAGGTGGATGAGGAAGCTTGCAGGGTTAATTGGGAGCATACTGGAGTCTCCGCAAGTGTGAAATCGTATCTATGGTGCACTGAACTGTGAGGTCAGTCTGTGTTTGTGTGACATGGTAACAGAAAGTGTGTTGTGTGTGTGTGTGTGTGGGGGGGGGGGCTGATGAGTAGGGAGGTGTTCGCGTGATAAGTCAATAATTGTTAAACAGCCTCCGCTCTCTCTAGAAGTGACAGGTCTTGAAAATATGTCAACAGCTATTGTTTGTTTGCCAGTGATTTTCTTGTTATCGAGCAGGCTTTAACACGTTAGATTTATGATTTTGCAGTCCACTGGAAAAGAAAGGAAAATGTTCATGTCATACATGGTGTGGCATTTTGGCTATATGGGTAAGACTGAAACTACAAGTAATTAGTACTTGGATTTTTTTTTCCACTGCATGCAGTGATAAGCCTTTGTTTGCACTGCACTGTACTGTTCTGCAGCTCAAACGTTTTACGTCCTACTACCACTTGACTCATTACATCGGTTCCTCTCATCCCTCCTGTAAGTCTCCTCATGACCTTAAAACTCCTGCCTGACCCATCCCCCTGTAGTGGAGCATGCAACAGACATGGCATTGTGTGTCTCTTTTGCACAAATGGTTTGGACTAGCCACAGAGCAGAATCTCAGAGAGCGAGCGAGAGACTGCAGAGAGAAAGAGAGAGAGACCGCGGAGAGAGAGCGAGGGGGAAAAAAAATGGGAAGGGATATTATTGGGACTGGCGGCACTCAGCACTGAGCCACAGAGCCACATGCTGAAGGCGTCCCGCTGGGCAGGAAATGTTGGGGAACTGGCTAAGCGGCTCGGCCCCATCAGCTCCCTGCTGTTCCCCGCCTTTACACCACTTCCTTATTACCGTGTTTACCGTTCAGCTTTCACGCCTCTCGGCCCTCAGACCAGCCGCACACTCCAGGAGCGTGGGGGGGCAAGAAAAAGGGAGCGAGGGAGGGAGGAAAGGATAGGAAAGAAAAACAAACATAAAGAGAAGCAGGTCACACCCTGTCGGTGCAGGGAGCTGAGCACAGCAGATCCAGACTTCATGGTTATACCTACCGGATGGAGGGAGCAGTAGGAGAGTAGCTGCACCCCCGGAGACTGGAGTAGAATGAAGTAATTAGATGGATTGCATTAAGTAACTGCTGAAGAGCTGGACAGGGCCCTCTATGCATGCACACAGACCAAAAGAGCGAGACATACACACACACACACACACACACACACACACACACACAAAGCTAAATGCACACCTACACTTAGGCTCACCCTCCAACCTCCCAACTTGCCACTCCAGCACTCAGCTCTCCCATACATCAAGATTTGTCACGTCTTTATTTTATTGCATTAACTTAATAAATGATTTCTGGTGGGGGAGGGATGTCAACCTGTCTGAGTGTTCTCCCTCTCGCTGTCCTGGCTGGGCACCACATGGAAGTGGAGCTCTGACCAGAGACAAGTCTAATACATACACATTTGCTTACACAGATACACACATAAAAGCAAACACATACACGACTGCACGCACGCTTTTAGCCCATTTAGCTCTAGCACTAAACAAATGGTGCCATTAATGCACCAGATTAATCAGATACAGGCATCCGGGTAGCATATTGGTCTTTTCTGTTGCCTGCCAACACAGGGATCCCGGTTCGAATCCCCGTGTTACCTCTGGCTTGATCGGGCGTCCCTACAGACACAATTGGCCGTGTCTGCGGGTGGGACGTGGGTATGTGTCCTGGTCGCTGCACTAGCGCCTCCTTTGGTCGGTCGGGGCGCCTGTTCGGGGGGGAGAGGGAACTAGGGGGAACAGTGTGATCCTCCCATGCGCTACGCCCCCCTGGTGAAACTCCTCACTGTCAAGTGAAAAGAAGCAGCTGGAGACTCCACATGTATCGGAGGAGGCATGTGGTAGTCTGCAGCCCTCCCCAGATCAGCAGAGGGGATGGAGCAGCGACCGGGACAGCTCGGAAGAGTGGGGTAATTGGCCGGATACAATTGGGGAAAAAAGGGGGGGGGGGGGTCCACAAAAAAAAATGGAGAAAAGAAATAGAGTCTGCCCTAACCATCTCAGACAAGTCTAAGGAATAATCACCAACTCTACAACAACTTTAAACCCCAACCAGCAGTCGGGATAGGGTCTCTGGCAGACTCCACACTTTGGGGTGGTTGGTTGGGTGTAATAATTCATCACCGAAGGCCTCCAGGGCGGCCTTTTGGCCTGACTGAGCAAGCGCCCGACCAACCTCACCCACCCTGTCACTTTTCTTTACACTTGCCACCCTCTGTTCGCCGGGCAATCACTATTGACAAGTGCAGGAGCTGTTCCCCTTAGGAGAATCCCCAGCCCGGCCCAGAAGTGCTAATTTAACATTTATTGAAGCAGAGGGTGTGTACGTGTGCTGTCACTCTGCACAACTTGCCAACAGGTCCGTGCTGACATGGCTGTTGTCCTCCACTCTTCTAGTTGTTCTTACTGATCACTTAAAGGCTCTCTGCAAAATTAGCAGAGCATAGAAATCTTAATCTCACCCCCACCACCCTTGTTTTTTTTCTCCAATGTTTCTCACTATCCAAGGCGAGAGCTTAGCTGTTGATAAACAATTTGGCCTTTGCTAAAGTTTAATCTGAAGGTAAGTGCCACCTGGGCGAAGCTGGCGGATTGGGTCACGACAGGTTCGTCCGTCCAAGGGACAAAGAGGCCGCCGTCTGCTCTTGTCAGTGATTGCCTCTTCTTTCTTTTTTTTTTTGTTAGTGAATTTCAAAATAAAGTGTATGTAACCTGTTATTATTCTGCACTTACGAAGTGGGGTGTAAGTGGATGAAAATTGATCCAGCAAATTGAAAAGGGGGTTAAGTGTTTTTGCCCTATCGACTCCAGCCGAAATGACGGTTGTATAAAACACTCATTTGTCTCCCATTAGCAGATGAAGCCACAGCCAAGTATTATTAGAGGGCCACATTGTAGAGCTGCTGCAAGACATTTTGTTACTGATAATGGCACACAGTCCAGAGGAGGGAGGAAAAAAAAAAAAAAGAAGCTAGATGAAATCAAGGCAGTTTTCCACTAAATGTGTTTGGTGAAATGGCGTGGGACTGTCACAACACGCCAAGAATGATCTTCTAAGAAAGGTGAAAAGCCATCTATGGTAGGGGCTGTCATGTTAGTAGATGTAGCTCAAACTGAAAAAGCATTTTGTGCATTTTGTTTATAGCCCAGTGTGTTCTTGTCAAATTGTATGCACCCTATTATTATCACGAGTCGCCATGCAATCTCATGGTAATTGATGTGCTGTCAGTCTTGCGAGAGAAAAAACCCATCTTGGTGGAATAGGTTACCATTTCTGTCATGTCCACTACAAAAATGTTTTATGTTAATGGAATTTTCTGGGTGGCATGGTGGTGCAGTGGATAACGCCATCACCTCACAGCAAGAAGGTCCTGGGTTCAAACCCTGGAGTTGTTCAACCTTGGGGGGGTCATCCCAGGTCATCCTCTGTGTGGAGTTTGCATGTTCTCCCCGTGTCTGCATGGGTTTCCTCCCGGTGCTCCGGTTTCCTCCCACAGTGCAAAGACACGTAGATCAGGTGAATAGGCCATACAAAATTGTCCCTAGGTGTGAATGTGTCGGCCCTGTGATGGACTGGCGGCTTGTCCAGGGTGTCTTCCCACCTGCCGCCCAATGACTGCTGGGATAGGCTCCAGCATCACGTGACCTGAATACAGATAAGTGGCTTGGATAATGGATGGATGGATGGATGGAATGGTTTTTATTATCAGAGAGCCCAGCAGGTATCACAGCAGGAAACCTATACATTTGATTGCAGTGTGCGCCACAACAGAGTGCACATTTTGCCAACCTGTTGATTTGAATACCATCTGTTCATGTTGCAGGACTTGGTTGTAGAGCCTGAATTCCAACAAGGTCCATTAGTGGTCTCTGTGGTACCTGCCTTACCCAGGGGAGCAGCTGTCGAGGTTCATGTCACTGCTGTCCAAGATGACCCCAGTGAAAGGACATCCTGTCGCACAACTACAAAGGTGGCTTTTGGGTTGATAGAATGCCTCGGCGTAGTTTCCAGTGATAACCAGAGTGCCACACTCTCTCTTTTCCTGGCCCACTCCGTACCGGGCTCTGGCCAGGAAGTCTTCAATGGGGAGGATGTTCTGCAAAAGGTGGGTGCTGCGTTCCACAATGCCATGAAGAAGATGGGTGCTGGGCTGTCGCCACTGTGTGCCAGAGTGTTCTACAAATATGCCGACCCACTGGCAGGGCAGATCATTACAGGTCAGTAAAACTCTGAAGACACTGTCCAAAGTTTTTGCTGTCAAACCTATGGTTTGTCCTATTAAAGCAAAGCTAACGTGCTTTTCAACCACATCTCTATACTTTTCTTGTAGGGATAGCGTTCCATTAGCAGCTATGATACTGAGCAGTCTTCTGTTTGTCTCTGAGTTTGCTGCTGAAATTGTGCATTGGCAGACAGACACTCCATGAATGTGAAAAATTCAGCCCTCCCTGGTTTGCCACTACCTGTGGTTGCCTACATTGAAATAGGATGTATCATTTATATAAGAACATGTGAATAACAAGGTTAAATACAGCTGTTGTACTAATTGCCATGTATAGACAGTGATTCACAAATTGCTGGTGGACACTCTCCTACACAATTTTGGTGGCATTTCAGAAATACACAGAAGACTGCTTAGTACTATGGCTGTGAGCAAATTGGACTGGGAACATAATTCGGCCTTGGCAGGGGGCATCCGGGTAGCATAGTGGTCTATTCCATTGCCTACCAACACGAGGATCACTGGATCACATCCCCGTGTTACCTCCGGCTTGGTCGGGCGTCCCTACAGACACAATTGGCCATGTCTGCGGGTGGGAAGCCAGATTTGGGTATGTGTCCTGGTTGCTTCACTAACGCCTCCTGTGGTCGGTCGGGGCGCCTGTTTGGGGGGGAAGGGGAACTGGGGGGAATAGCGTGATCCTCCCTCGTGCTACGTCCTCCTGGAGAAACTCCTCACTGTCAGGTGAAAAGAAGCAGCTGGCGACTCCACATGTATCGGAGGAAGCATGTGGTAGTCTGCACCCTTCCCAGATTGGCAGAGGGGGTGGAGCAGTGACCGGCACAGCTCGGAAAGAGTGGGGTAATTGGCTGGATACAACTGGGGAGAAAGGGGAGAAAAAAAATTCGGCCCTGGCAATTTTCATTTTGACCGGCCCCCTTTTTCCCCAACATACACACTTAGGAGTTGCATAAACCAATATCAGGCTATTTATAGCATATAGGCTAAGCAATAGGTATCAAGATGGCAACCTAACAACAGGTTTACTTACAGGATTTCATAAAATAATGTAGTAAATACATTGCTAAGAAATAGCCTAGAGGAAAAGTCAGCACACTTAGGATTTTATTCATTTGACAATGGGCAACCCGACTCTGCTGCACAGTCCGTAACTGAAAATAAAACAAATATGACATAATCATATGTCATGAATGTAGTCTATGACAAAATGCAATGCTGTCATCGTGAAACAAAATAGCCTAACTCAATTTTCACACTGGACAAAAGCTTTGCTTAATGTAGGCCCAGCCGAATGATGGTTCTGGAAATGTGTCTGAAATTAGACATTAATAAACGGCTCTCTATTTATATTAATTCATCCGACATTATGTTTGCAGCTGATCTGATGCTCACACATCAGGTTTAACAGTCAGGATTTCATGCTACCGACACTATTTTAACAGGTTCATTCACTGCTGTTGTCAGGCTGTGACAAGCAGCATGCCTGCACCCTATTGGAGCAGACCCAGAGTGATTTATCATCTGACCATAATAACACTCACCCTGACATCCTTTAAAAAACAGCACAGCACAGCGGCCTTAAGCAGTGAATAGAATAGAATAGAATAGCATGTCATATGCAGTGAGAAGATGACTCATCAGTGCACTCTTCTCTGCCATCCTGTCTATTATTCCATCAGCCTCGAGTTTTTGTTTTTTTCCTTTCTGACCTTTTTGCTTATTGGGACATTTATCTATTCCAGGCTAGCTTTATTTTCAGTTCAAACTTATAACTTTCCACTCGATTGCTCTTGATTTGATTATTTCCCGCTTGACCTCTGACATTACATGGATGGACGCATTCACTTGAAGGAGTGGGGGGAGGATGAGGGTACATGCGCCTGCCTTACAGTATAGGTAGCCTATTGACAATTGGGACCGTGTAACCCCCCAATCAGATGGGCTGTTCCAACATCAAGTGGGCCGGGGCCGGCAGGTCGGGATTTTGGTAACACTTTAGTATGGGGAACATAAAAAAACTTAATTACTAGTGAATTAGTAATGATCAAGATGTCACTTTAGTATGGGGAACATATAATAAGTAACAAAAACTTAATTTACAGTAATTTAACACTATTAACACTTGTAGTTTTGTGTTTTGTTATGTAAGAACAGACCATATTCATTAAGTGTTAGTAAGGGAGAATAACTCTTCTTGTGGTACTATCACCTTATAAAGTCCATACTAAGCAAAGCATATTGAGATGGTACTACTAATAAGCAATAATTCTGAGGTTATAAAGGGAAAACTCATAGTTAATGGCTTACTGGTTGTATAATAAGGCCATGCAGAATAAGGCATTAATGAGTATGTAATAATGACCAATTAAGAGCCAATATGTTGCTAATTTGCATGCTAATAAGCACCTAATTAATGGTGACTACGTTCCCCATACTAAAGTGTTACTCGAATTGTTTCCCCCACAAATTTTTCCCCCCACATTGCAGGCCTTGCAGCCCACCAGTGAGCTGGCCCACCTAGCATCTGCCAGAGTTGCCAGATGCCAGTCCAAGCTTCTTATGAAGTGTTGTGTCAATGTTTTTTTGTTTGTTTGTTTTTTTGGGGATTTCCCCCCCTTTTTCTCCCCAGTTGTATCCGGCCAATTACCCCACTCTTCTGAGCTGTCCCGGTCGCTGCTCCACCTCCTCTGCCAATCTAGGGAGGGCTGCAGACTACCACATGTCTCCTCCAATACATGTGGAGTCGCCAGCCGCTTCTTTTCACCTGACAGTGAGGAGTTTCGCCAGGGGGATGTAGCACATGGTAGGATCATGCTATTCCCCCCAGTTCCCCCTCCACCCTGAACAGGTGCCCTGACTGACCAGAGGAGGCGCTAGTGCAGCAACCAAGGACGCATACCCACATCTGGCTTCCCTCCCGCAGACACGGCCAATTGTGTCTGTAGAGATGCCCGACCAAGCCGAAGGTAACACGGGGATTTGAACCAGTGATCCCTGTGTTGGTAGGCAACGGAATAGACTGCTACGCTACCTGGACACACCTTTCCCCACAATTTTTTCCCCACATTGCTGGCCTTGCAGCCCACCAGTGGGCCGGCCCATCTAGCATTTGCCAGAGTTGCCAGATTGCCAGTCCAAGCCTGCTGTGGAGTGTTATGGCAATGTTAATTGTAATTGTTCCCCTTTAAGGATTTTTTTTCTAAATCAGCCTTATGTTTTGAAGTTTGCTTGCAGAGTGAACATAAAAACAGGGTGATATGAATAATCCGTGTAGTGAGATGTGCATTTTAAAGACATCTTGCTGCAAAACAGAGAAATGGAAAAACACAGGTGCCAAGCTAAGATGCATTCCCATGAAATAATACAACCTGCTGAACAACAGAAGCCATGCAGACTATGGCAGAACAACCCATCCATCCATCCATTATCCGAACCGTTTATTCTGCTCTCAGGGTCGCGGGATGCTGGAGCCCATCCCAGCAGTCATTGGGCAGCGAGACACCCTGGACAGGGCCCACACACACACACACACACACACACACATTCATACCAAGGGACAATTTAGTATGGCCAGTTCACCTGACCTACATGTCTTTGGACTGTGGGAGGAAACCGGAGCCCCCGGAGGAAACCAACGCAGACATGGGGAGAACATGCAAACTCTACACAGAGGACGACCCCCAAGGTTGGACTACCCCCAAGGTTGGACTACCCCGGGGCTCGAACCCAGGACCTTCTTGCTGTGAGGCGACCACACTAACCACTGCGCCACCGTGCCGCCCAGAACAACAACCAAGTTCATAAAATGAAATATTATCTTCTGCTGTTGTTGCGTTGGGAAACACTGTTCTCACTGGTGAACTACTGCAAACTCACCATATTTCTTATTAAGCATGGCAAAAACCTGGACTGTTTCCTCTCTTATCAAACACAGTCAGATGTGACATTAGCAGAGTAAACTCGGATGAGGAAGTCTTGGACGAGGATTCTCCAGAGAACCTCCGCATCTTCCTCTGTGTTTAATTATTGTGAAGCATTTGTTGTTTCTGCATTGTGTACAATAACACAGAGCAGCTGGCACAGTCTTTTGTCATCATTATACTTTTATATGCCACCGTCTTCCTCTCCCAGGAATCCAGGCCCTCATCATGGCAAATATGGGGTGGTATTTGTTTTATCTGGAGAGATGTCCTCTCTCTGAGGGAAAAGGGCGACTAGCCCATCTATCAAGCAGGCTCAGTTGTCAAGTCCTCACTGAAGCAATCAATTAACATTTTTGAATCTACGCCACACCACCCATCTTACTGTCATTTCTCACTTTGACGTAACTCGTCTTTACGAGGCGACAGGAAATTACAGTCGCCAGTGATGAATAGGAATAAGGATGGTCTATTTAGCATACTTGTGTTTGGATGCATGAAGTACAAACAGGGCTCTGTGTTTTGTCACCTAATTATATAATCATAATTCAGTCATGCCTCCGACTGTAGCTAGCGTCATCTGCAGGGAGGAGAGGGATGAGGAATGCTGAGTTCACATCAAGCAAGGATGAAATTATAGATGGGGGGAAATAATGAATTGCAAAAAAACCTGCCAGGCTTTATACCCTATCAGACGTAGGTGTACATTTATTTTTGTTTGATTTTAAGATACTTTATTGATCCCCGTAGGAAAATTACACTCTGCATTTAACCCATCCTAGCTGTGTAGCTAGTATGGGTTATGTATTGGAGCAGTGGGCAGCCGCCGTGCAGCACCCGGGGACCAACTCCCGTTTGTCTTGCCATGCCTTGGTCAGGGGCACAAACAGGAGTACTGCCCCTAACATGCATGTTTTTTTTTTGGTGGTGAGGGAAACCGGAGCACATGGAGAAAACCCACAGCAGACACGGGGAGAACAGGCAAACCCCACACAGAGGATGACCTGGGGTGACCAGCGCATGACAGTATGGCTGCACTTCACCACCAAGCCAACATGGTGTGCAGTAGAATATTGCGCGAACTATACCTGTTGAGAGCGCATGCGCTGCAAACATTTGAACACATTTGGAAGAAGAAGAAGCCACTACATTTATCAGCCAATGTGTTGCAATATTGCAGATAGGGCCACCATAAAGGGGGGAGGGGTAAAAAAGAGGGTATAAAGTCGACGGGATCATCTCACTAAAATATAGTCCCAAATGTGAATTCAACACGTAGACTAAAAATTCATTTATCGATGAATTATCGTTGATGTCTTGTAAACATTACAAGTATTCAGTTGTCAGCATGTTACTCCCTCATGCAGTAAACGTAAAGTTTCAGAAATAAAGGATTTTCTAATGACAGAATCTAAAAGCGAATACCTGATTTTATTTTTGGTTTGTAGGGACCATTAACTGTGGTTATGAGGTGTGTGGAAACTTAAACAAAAAATTTCCTAAGACAAAAAAAAAAAGCCACACATGTATTTCCAGTCTTAAAGGGATTATTATTACTATTATTATTATTATTATTATTATATACCGCACATACACTGCGCTGTTTCCCCATAGCTGGTTATTGACTCATCATTGAACTGGAATCTGTTACCTTCCCAAGCGTGCACAACCGAGCCCTGAGAGCTCACCCATGGGCTTTTTCATGGGTCACAGCCTATGCTCGCTGGGTGCCGATTCCCAAAAGTCAAAGGAGGAAAAGTAACACCTCTGGCGTTGGCCATCATTGCCACACGCCTGCCATTGTCAGAGAGCAAACAGAGTGCAACACTGCAGCAAAATGGGACTCCACCACCCCCTTCAGTCGCTCGTGTTAGGATTCACAGCTGATAGACATGGCATATGCTTCGAATGAAACCTTTAAACATCTTGTCTCGACGTGTTATTTACAGCAGAGAGATTTCTGCCGCTCCATGAACCTCACCCTATTCGGTGGCAGCTTAATGGCATATTCTAACTGTGGCCTGAAATCAAAATTAGAGCGAGGACAAAATAGCGAATTCTTTTTCTTTCTTTTTTTTTCTTTTTTTTTTCTTTTGATAGACTTTATTAATCCCCGTGGGGAAATTCAGCTCGGCATGTAACCCATCCTAGCTGTGTAGCTAGGAGCAGTGGGCAGCCGCCGTGCAGCACCTGGGGACCAACTCCAGTTCGTCTTGTCGTGCCTTGGTCAGGGGCACAGACAGGAGTATTAACCCTAACACACGTGTTTTTTTTTTATGGTGGGAGGAAACCGGAGCACCCGGAGAAAACCCACGCAGACACGGGGAGAACATGCAAACTCCACACAGAGGACGACCTGGGATGACCCCAAGGTTGGACAACCCCGGGGTTCGAACCCAGGACCTGTGAGACGACAGCGCTAACCACTGCACCACAGTGCCACCCAGTTTCTTATTTTTATCAAGGGAAAAGATTAAATGAGACTACAAGTAAAGTTTGACCTCTTTATTTGCTGACATACACCAAAAGACGACTGTGCGACTGTTGTACGCCGACCTTTCTGACGTGGAAGTGCAGTGGCTTTAAAAGCATAGCCTGTCAGGACAAGATGCCTTCCCTTCCTCTAGGACACCGTAGGAGCGCCACAACGCCCCGCCTCTCAGCTACATTGTTCATTCTCCTTGGCCTAAATGAGCAATTTTCATGAGCTAACACTCGCTAATTACCACCTCGTTTACCGGTTAATTTGAACCAGTTTGGAAGTCAGTGTAGCACAACTAAAAACCACTGGCTCTGGGCTTTGCCCACCGTTTAAAAGCCCCAGAAGCCCAGCAGGCTTCAGCGATTTCACACAAGAGCCCCCTTTTCTCTCCTTTTTACCATACCCTACGCTAACCCACCTTCTATTCACTCGGTAATAAAATATTTATATATTGATCAGTTAAAACAAAAATTGCCGTTGAAGTTTAGCATAAAAGGGTGTTGTGGGCATTAGTGATGGTTTGGTTTTGGAGAAATGGTGTGATTTAACAGCAGCCTTTTCAACTCCATGTGTGTTCGCCGTGAAGCAGAATAATGGCTGGTACTCTTGGGTAGATGGTTTAGTTCCATCTCATTGCTAATGTGATTGCTTTTAGAATGTGTGTAATGGCCTCTGTCCACTGGGCCTCTCTATAAGGCTCCCCATGTGGCCCAAAGGGGGGCTGAGGGACCAGACAATGTGGATTGACAAGGGACCAGAGGAAGAGGATTGTCCGTGTGTTGGGAAGGGAAGCACTGATATAATTTTAGGAGTTAAATCCCTAAAAGTCAGTGTTTCTTTTTTTTTTCTTTTTCTTTTTTTTTTTTTTTCTCCCCAATTGAATCCCGCCAATTACCCCACTCTTCCAAACTGTCCTGGTCGCTGCTCCATCCCCTTTGCCAATCCGGGGAGGGCTGCAGACTACCACATGCCTCCTCCGATACATGAGTCGCCAGCCGCTTCTTTTCACCTGACAGTGAGGAGTTTCACCAGGGGGGCGTAACGTGTGGGAGGATCACGCTATTCCCCCCAGTTCCCCCTCCCCCCCGAACAGGTGCCCTGATTGACCAAAGGAGGCGCTAGTGCAGCGACCAGGACACATACCCATATCCAGCTTCTCACCCACAGACACGGCCAATTGTGTCTGTAGGGACGCCCGACCAAGCCGGAGGTAACACGGGGATTCGAACCGGCGATCCCCATGTTGGTAGGCAACGGAATAGACCACCATGCCACCCAGGCACCAAAGTCAGTGTTTCTGTACTTTCTCTCTCTTTGGAAACAGACACACACACACACACACACACACACACACACACACACACACACACACACACACACACACACACACACACACACAAAACCACATGCCCGCTTGATAATGTCACAATTGCATGGTCACCTTCACCCCCTCGCGTCGCTGCTGTGTGTGTGCAGACGGCAACACTCAAAGAGAAAGATCACAGTTATGTTTTGTAGCTGTTAGCGCAGAGATGTAAAAAGTCCCGACATGAAACGGGCCTTGCATGTGAGGTGTCACGTAGCGTGTCTCTTCTCCGCTGATACAACCATCCCGTCTGTGATCTCCGTGGCTATGTTCAGTTGTCAGCTAGTCGTCTCCAGAGGGCCCCATTTCCTAGGGTGCACCACATGCTCAGATAACACGCGTACTTAGGCTTTTAATACCCCCCCCAAAAAAAGGGCCCTGTGTCCAGTGGGGGCATTTTAAGCTGTAGCGCACATTAGCTAATTAGGCTGTGTGAGCTCTTTGTATGGCTGCGTGGCATGCTGCGTCTGCTTCTAACCAAAGAGGATGAGGCTTATTAAACAGTGCCAAATAACTCTCATAACCTTTCTGTCCCGATTTCTCCTTTCTGCGGGTTCACACAGCTGTCATAAGGTAATGGTAATGCAGCACGAGCGGCTTTTATCATTTAAATCAACAGTATAGTTTGTTGGGTTTTTTTCCTCCGCCGAGACTTATGGGCAGAAAATAGATTTTGACATAAATTGTGGTAGACAGACAGAAGTGCAGATGGAAACAAGGGAGCGACAGTTTTGATAGTGACACGGTATCAAAAGCTGTGTAACTCTACCGTGGCCGTGTCAGGTCCCAGTGACCACACCCGAGTCACATTCAACACGCTGTTGAATCAGAGGAAACAAACCAGGACAGCCAGCCACGTGACAGGAACACTTGTGACCAATTAGAGTGTGCAGAGGAGGAGAGGAAAGGGGCGACATCCCAGCGGGCCACTGCTAAATGGACAGGCTGTCATCAAGACCTGGCCCTGAGATGCTCAATGAATTCTCACATGTGCACTTTCTGTCTGTCTGTCTGTCTGTCTGTAAGCCTGTCACACACACACACACACACACACACACACACACACACACACACACACACACAGGAATGCAGGCACATGCACACGCACACGCACGCGCACGCACACGCACACACACACACACACACACACACACACACACACACACACACACACACACACACACACACAGTCTCTCAGCTCCAGTCAAGCTGAGCAGCAGTCCCAACACAGCTTCCTAACATCCCAACATGATGGGGGTGAAGGATCCATTCCACAAGATCCCCTCAACAAGCTGCTCAGTTGTCCGAAAGGGCACGACAGGATTACTCCCTCTGTGTGTGTGTGTGTGTGTGTGTGTGTGTGTGTGTGTGTGTGTGTGTGTGTGTGTGTGTGTGTGTGTGTGTGTGTGTGTGTGTGTGTGTGTGTGTGTGTACATGGATCTGTGTGTTTGAGTTAGAGAAGGGTTTCAGTAACTTGAAGTTCAGCCCACACTGACCATATGTCTGCACGGTGGGGAGGGCTTTTTACCATGGGTGGGGTAGGGTGGGGGTGTCCAATCTGCCAAGTGTTTAAAAATGTCAATAATTTGTAAATAGTCTTATGTTCTCTGGCCGAAGGGTTAAGTGCAGCCTCTGTCATGCAAGGGCCCCAGTGGGGCCTGATGTCCCAGTCTAAGATACTCTAAGATAGATAACATATGTACAGCTTTTTAAGTTCTGATGAAGCTAACAGCCCATTTTGTCCCCCCCCCCCCCCAGGACTCGAGCAGTGCCTGAGAACATCTCCAGACCAGTTCGGTCCAGCATTGGCCCTGGTTCCTGTCCTGGACCTGCCTGACTCACAGATCCTTCACCTGTCCTGCTGGCTCAGTGCGTAGTAAAGCTGCCAGCGTCACCAAGCGCACTCCCATCCTCTACAGAGTTGGAATTCGGTGGGGCTTTACCATCGGGAAGACTCTTGACTGCCAAAGAACTGACACCCTAAAAGAGGACATGACTGAATGTGGAAAACAAACAGCCCATACTGCTTGTTTATGTAGACCGCTCATCACCGTGGCTCGGCGGAATCCACAGCTTATGCACGTCTCCAGCTTGTATCAATGATGTGTGGTTTTAAGTATGCGTTCATCCCCGCGCATAGCCAAACCCCCGGCAATGGTAATCCGCTGTGCCCTCCATCAGAGCAGCTGTTACCCTGTCTTAAGAGAGGGGTTCTGTGAAAGCACTAAAACCTAAGGCTACATACCAGAGGACCACGACCTATAGGGTTCTACAAAGGGAGACGCCGGCAGCGTCCCCTCACCATGAGGTGGTAAAAGTATATCCCTGCATATCCCGCTGTTTGGGATGGCTCCTCTCTTAGCACGCGAGCAAACGCCGCTCGTAAAGGCCTTGCACCACCACTGACAGCATCTGTGCAGATGTAAAAGCCTGCAGATTTACTCAGTGACTGGTTTGTGGCACCGGGTCATGTGAGTGGATGAGGTGACTGCGTGTCTCCCGCTCAAGCGCCACGGGACTGAGATGTGTTATTATTGTGTGATAAGCAATCAGGGCTGAGCACCTAAAAAAGATTAAAAACCACTTTGCGCTCCTTATTGATTCTAAGGCGGTCTTTTTTAATAAGAGCGTGACGCTACCAAATACCACATGCAGTTTGCAGGGCTGGTGTTTGTGTATGTGTTTATATGTCTACGTGTGTGTGTGTGTGTGCTGCATTTGATGCGGTGTGCTGCTGGGGGAACAAAACAACACCCATTGCTCCTGGAACTTTTTTCTCTTCAAAAATCATGAACTTTATTGACGATGTGAATTGGAAAACATCTTCACTCTGGCTATGCTCCTCATTGTATTTGTAATGGCGGGTGCACCGTGGGCTATTGATCTTTGTCCATCTAGATGTTGTTTTCATTGTTGTTATCAAAAATTGAACAATCGTGGCAACGAACGGTGCCTGAAGAGCTTCAATGAGGGTCAACAAACACAAACAAGTAATTATGTATGAGGGAGAGCAAACCTGTGCAGCAGAAATATATATATATATATATATATATATGTGTGTTAACGTTCACCAATTTAGTTTAAAGTGCCCCCACAGCTGGGGGATTTGCCTGCTACCCAAATCCTGAGTCCCCTCGTCTTAATTTCTAAATTACGCAATTGTCAAATTGGTCTTTCTCATGTACTTCTGAACCTAAATCATTTAGTTATGCACTCATAAATGCAGCAGGATGTAACATTTGCATGTATTTTTAGTGTTTAATTGAAGTAAACGCTTAACCTGATGGGGTAAAAGTATGCAGTATTCCTCAGAGTATTGGAGGGTAGCGCTGGAGACAAGCATGTGTACCAAGCAAAAGTTGAGCTGAAAAAGTGGATTTAAGAGCAGGTCTGTCCATTTAGGGAAATCGAAGACAAAAACGTCAGTGGACTGAACATGTATTTTGTGTTTGGTATAACCTTGTTAATAAAATTCTGCATTCTTGCTTGAAGGTTTCATTCTCTTTTGTGTTGATGTCTGGTGCTTTTTTCCTAAGTGAAACACCAGCCCAAGCATAAGAAGCATGCAATTCAGGGATGATACTACAAAGTCTGCGTCTGATCAAATACGCTGGAGTTCAGCCACTAAAATGCAGCACCAAACACCATGCAACAACCACTTGTCGATCGCCACAGTAATCTCCACATTACATCTTTCAGTGTTTTCAGAGAGCAAAGCTGAGTTCTGTCATTACACCCTCACCATAGCCAACATGAGGGCCTAGGGCGGATGCATTTCACCCCCCCCCCACCCCCCACTGTCTCCTCACAAAATGAGTAAAGACAGGGTGACATTTAGTTTTCTCATGTGCATTTTGTCAAATCCACATTTTCTACCATGCTGACCCACTACTGTCGTGCACACAAACTAGCCACTGTGGCTAACATCCGTTGTGGACAGCGTACCACCCTGCAGCCCCTGTCATCGTGGCCTGGCACATGGACTTTAACTGTGCTGCCTCCTTTAGGCCACCCAGGCTGACGGGTATGACTCGCCTCCCCCTTGGCAGTGGGCTACAATTGAGGGAACCCGTTTGAGAGGGAGTCTGGGTGTTCTAGACACCTCTTGACATTGTGGTCTTTTTTTTTCTTGTCTTCTTTTTTTTTGGTCTTGCCTCAGCGGCTGTGGTTTTGTTTGAGTTCATGTTTTCAGTTCTGGTTTTCATAACGTATTGTTGTCTGTCCTCGAAGTATTGTAAAAGGCTGTCATCATGGTCCCCTCACTGGAATAAGGAGGCTTGTTCTGATCTGCGGGACTTGTTACTGGCGCATGGTATTGAGTGGTGTCTGCTGCCCTCTTGTGGGTAATACTCATATCGTCTTCACCAACACCCTGCCGAGCAATTACCCCCCCCCCCCTTCCACTGAGGCACAATAATGTAGTGAACCACAATTTGATTAAACCAAATTGCTTGGAAAAAATGTCTCTTTTTTTGCAGGGTAACGTCATTACAATTCCCTCCTTAAATATATCAGTTGAATATAATCTTCAATAAACAAGGCTGGGATACCAATTGAACACAAATCAGAAAAATTGAATTCATTATAAAAAAAAAAAAATCTTAGGACCCAAAGAGGCAATTTATCAAATTTAAGTTTTCATGTGCATTCAACGGAATGCGCATTCTAATGTATTGCACGGAATATTTCAGGATATTATTTCTCTTGTGTCTTGTGTTGCATAAAACAAAGACGAAATTACTCATCTTTAATGACGTCATTCCTGGTCGGAGTGGAATAAATCAGGGTCGTGGACATCAAAGCCATGTGGATTCTGGTTTTCACTCCAACCACACAACACCGGTGGATTTCACTGAAAGCAATCAAAGAGTTTTCTATTTGTATTGTAACGTGCATGGATGAGAAGACACGCTGGCCGCTGGTTGGCGGGTCTGACCCTTTAGTCTAGCCGGTTAGCGATGTCTCCTGCGGTGCGGGCGATACGGGTTCGCTTCCCGGCCGCGGCAGTTCCTGTGATTGCGTTGTCCCCCGAATTCGCTACAGTATTATTTGTAAAGCTGTTTGAGTGGCTGTTGCAGCTAGAAAGGCGCTATATTAAATGCAACTTCACTGAGCGATTGATTGAAAGGGTCGACAATCAAAGACATGCACGTTAGGGCTGATACTCCTACCTGTGCCCCGGAGCAAGGCAACAGGAAGAAATAGCTGGAGTTGATCCCCGGGTGCTACACAGCTAGGATGGGAGTACTGTGACGTGGTCAAATAATGGACTTTTCAGCAAACCTTTCAGAGCTAACAGTCAAGCTTTTAATGACCGCAAGATAAGTAGTCATAACAGTTGCAAGCTCGTATTGGTCTCAGTTTGTCTCTCTCGTCGGCCGCAGAAGCGACCTTATCTATTTGCCTACTCTTTACACTCATGGTGAGAAATAGTATGTTGTTTAATACAACTTCTCTCATAACGTACCAATTACCTTCCACCACACCCCCGCTATCTGTAACCGATATGCCCGTTTTTAACATGTTCAATATCCCATAACATAACCAAAACATTGACACTTCAGCTGCATCGTGGGTAATATGAAAATGAATCCCCTGACTTCGAGCAGGAACAGTAAATTCGCCACAGTACGTCTCACATGACTAATAAAGAGTATTCTATTCTATAAAACGTTATTCGCCTGCGGCTGAAGGTGTGGTGATTATTTAAACATGATCGTGTAGTGGCCGGACGCCGCTTTATTATGCTTGATCCAATCTGTCCCGTTTGTGAATTTGGTTGTGTATAGTTGCTTGAGATGAAAACCTGCCTGCTTGTCTCTTGGTAATACTACTAGATAAGTTGGAGTAGAACTTGTTGCTATGGCAAGCCCCTTTAACATTTATTAGCTAGACGAGATATCTGCAATGACGTAATTACAGATATCTGCAACGTCATAACGCCTAGTCAAAACTCTTAAGTCAATGTATCTGTAATTCAGTTTTGACTAGTGTGGTAACTTCAGTTTAGAGAAAATAACCCCACGACAACTTCTCGTCTTTTGAATTAACTTTATCTAGGTCCAGCAACTCGACAACGTGCACCGTGAAGTTGGAGGGCGTAACACACACATACCGGAAACACAGCCGTTCTTTACAAAATAAAAGCTCAAGTTACAACACTTATCCCCCTTTAAATTCCATCATTCCCCAAATGTAAATGAACCTGCAAAAACAACAACAGTAATGTTTTCTTTTCTTTTTAGTTTTGTTTGTTTTTAGCTGATGTATATATACATCAAACGTATACTGGTGTCTCAGCATCAATTTACCCATATAACAACTGAAAAAAACATGGTTGATTTAGCATTCATTCTCCCAAAATTGTACATTTGAATATTCAGTCTGTCTGGAGGTTTGCGGGTGCGCTGGGACCTGTGCACTGCCCCCGAGGACCCAGCAGGTGCCACTGGTGAGGGAGTTTTAGGCGGATCTGATGGGGTCTGGGAGGGGTCTGTGTGTTAGTGTGAGAAAGTCTATCCTCTTCAGGGGACACCGACACCTCTACCTGATTCTCTCTCTCGGGCAAAGTCTCTGGCAGACACGCTCCCCCAGTAGGCTGTCCCACCACAGGACACTCCGTGGAACTGACTGTCTCTGAGCCTGTATCATGACGCAAGCGCTCATGGTCGTGATGTCTGCGGAACACACGTCCGTCAGTCAACTTAACAACATAGGAGACTGGACCACTCTGCCTGAGAATAACCGCAGGTAGCCATTGCTGTGTTGTTACTGCTGAAGTTCCTCACATAGACATGGTCATCTGGTTTTACTTTCATGTCTGGGTGCAGCAGGTCCAATCTTGTCTTGGGCCTACAACCCATCAGCATCTCTGCTGGAGTGTGTGCAGTTGTAGTCTGGGGCATGAGGTGGTATTTAAACAGGAAAAGTGAAAGATGAGTCCCCTGTCATCCACTTCAGCCCCTCATTCACTGTCTGAACAGCCCGTTAAACCAACCACCAAACCATTTGAGGCTGGGTGGAAAGGAGCCGTCTGTATGTGATGAATTCCATTCTGTTGCATGAACTCACTGAACGTTGTGCCATTATCAGTGACCAGAGTGTCCGGCAACCCGTGTATGGCAAACACTTGCCTGAGTCTGTCTATGGTTGTGTGGGCTGTGATGTTGCTCATGATGTGGGTTTCTATCCATTTTGAGTATGCATCCACCATTATTAGAAACAGCTGCCCCATAAACGGACCAGCATGTTCTGATTTGTCTGACACTGTGTACATGATTTTACCTTGCCCTCCAGGTCTTGATCCATTTTTGGCCACCAGACGTACGATATTGCAAGGCTTTTCATCCGCGACACACCTGGATGAGTCTCATGTATTTCCTCCACAACCTGTGAATGGCCAGGGGGAGGTACAATGACCCTTGCGCCCCAGAAAATGCAGCCATCCTGCAGGCTCAGTTCTGTCTTGCATTTAGCATAAGGTCTCGGCTCCTCTCATACCACAACACTGGGCCAAGCCTTGTAAAAGAAAAGTCTACTAGGGACAGGACAGGGTCCCTTTCTGTCCACTGCTTGACCTGGGCTACTTTCACAGGTGTTTCTGACAGCCTCTCCAATGAAAACACAGTCTCTGGAGGCACATATGTCGCAGCAGGACGTCTCAGGTAAAGGCAGCCAACTCAGCCCATCGGAGTTTGCATTGTCCTTCCCTGCTTTGTACACTATAGTGTACTGGTAGGCTGACAGTATGAGAACCAAATGCTGTATCCTGGCTGAGGCTAGTGGTGGGATGCATTTGGTCTCACTGAACAGGTTCATCAGTGGTTTATGGTCCATACAAATCATGAAGGCCCGGCCATAGAGGTACTGACGGAAACGCTTGACAGCAAAGACAATGGCCAGACCCTCTTTGTCTAGCTGTGAATATCCCCTCTCAGCTGCTATCAGGGTACGTGAAGCAAAGCCAATTCTTTGAACGGTCCTCCATCACATGTGAGAGAACTGCCCTGACTCCATAGGGTGAGGCGTCTCATGAAAGGGAGATCTCCTTGCTAGGGTCATAGTGAACGAGCAGCTTTGCTGAGTGGAGAAGTTCTTTCACTTCTTTGAAAGCTTCCTCCTGCTCTTCCTTCCACTGCCACTTAGTGTGACTGTGAAGCAGCTTGTACAGTGGAGCCAAGACCTTTGAGAGGTCTGGAAGAAACTTTCCATAATAATTCACCATGCCCAAAAATGGTCTGAGTTCAGTGATGCTCTTGGGGCTTGGAGCCTCCTTGATAGCTCGCACTTTGTCTTCCACCGGGCAGAGCCCTTCAGCTGTGATTTTGTGTCCCAGGTAGGTTACATTCTGTGCTAGGAAGACACATTTACTGGGTTTCAATCACAGCCCTGCATCTGCGAGCTTCTTCATCACCTGTTCCAAGTTAGCCAGATGCTCTGCCTCCATGGCTGTGACCAGAATATCATCTAGGTGCACTGCTACATGTGGAATCCCATGCAGCAACGAGTCCATTGTCCTCTGGAAAATGGCGCGGCTGGAGGCCACTCCAGAAACCAGTCGATTGTATTTGAACAGTCCTTTGTGAGTGTTGATTGTGACAAATTCTTTTGAATTCTCGTCGAGCAGCAGCTGTTGGTAAGCGTGGTTCATGTCCAGTTTTGTGAATAGCTTATCCCCTCCCAGGGTGGCAAACAGGTCCTCCACCCACGACAATGGGTACTCTTCCAGCTTAGAGACTTGATTCACCATAAGCTTATAGTCCCCACAAATCCTTGCCATTTTGTCCTCCTTCAAAACTGGAACAATGGGAGCTGCCCACCTTGAAAACTGGATGGGCTCGATGACACCCAGTTTCTGTAAATGCTCCAGCTCCTCCTCAACATTGCCTTTCATGGTATAGAGCACGGACCTGGGCTTGAAAAACCATGGTGTGGCCTCAGGGTCGACTTGAAGTTTCACTGTCACGCCCCTCATTGTGCCCAGCTCGTCCCTGAAAACGTCACTGTATCGCTGCAGAATGTCCTCTGTCATGTGTTCATACTTAATTTCATGTCAGTTGGGTCTGATTTTGCAAAGCCAGGCCCAAAAAGACTGGGCCTCCTGCCCTTAACTATCACCAGCCTGGCTCGTGCTTTCTGGCCCTCAGTTGCAATGTCCACATATAGCACCCCTAAATGCGGTATGGGCTGTCCTGAGCATGTCTTCAAGGGGTATGATGTTGTGCCTTCCTTAATACCAAAGAGCCCAAAAAACTCTGTTCTTGCCAGGAACTTACTGCTCTGCTCATCAAGGACCACGTAGGCTTTAACAGATCTCTCTCTCTCTGGCCTGCTGAGTAAACTCTGACGAGACAGATTTTGGCGCATGATCTTGACCTGACTGTAGTCCCACAGATGGCAGTGAATTTCGACATAACGGCTAGAGGGCCGCCTTCTCTTTGTTCCCTGCCTTGATCTCTTGTGGTTGCAGAGGCCCCAGTTATCCATGGAGCCGGCCCTGGATGTAGTGCAGTAGGGTGGCTGTCACTGTTGCACTCTCTGCAATGAAAAATTTTTCCAGTCTTTGGCTAGGTGACTGGATGATGCACAGCACCTAAAGGAAATATTATCTTTAAGACAGGCTTTCCTCTCATTCAAAACCACGGCATTTTCTTAGGGGGTGTGGCTTATTGTGGAGTGGGCATTGCTTACCTGGGTCAGCCACCTTTTTTTCTGAGGGGTTGTCATGGCTGTTGTCAGAGTCTAAGACCTCCGTCCTTTTGACAGAAACTGGCGTTTTCATGTTGTGTCTTAACAGATTCTCCATCTTTCCTGTACTCGAACCACCTGTGAGTGGAGCAAAACTTGGATCATTAAGTGTCTTGGTAACAAACAAAATTTGCAAAGGAGAATGGTGGGTAAGATGTTCGGTGATTTCCCTTGTAATGAAATGCTAGAGAGACCCACTTGTCGTGCAGGGAGTACTCCACATTACTTTTCCCCATGTAGTTTTCAGCTGCCTCACTGTCGTCCATTGCTAGGTGGCGCATTGGTGCTGATGTGGGTTCTAGTAGCTTTGAGTCTTGGTGAGCCTCAGGTACTGAATTCTCTATGTACTTATGCTCAGCATACTCACTCTTTAGGCTTGCACGATCTGGTTCTCCAAATTCGTTCTCAGCAGCTGCTTCTAGAACTTTGGCTTCAGCGATGGCAGCTGCAGCCGCGCTCTCTAGCCGCAGCGTGTGCAGATTGGCTTGTTGCTCAGCTTTCTTTCTAGCAGCCTCAGTTGCCGCCTTTTATTGTTCCTCTTTAATGCATGCTTGCGCCTTAATCATGTCTAATTCTCTTTGTGCAAATGATGCTTGCGCACGTGCGCACTCCGGCTGCAGTGGCACCGGCTGAGGAAAACTGACTGGTACGTGAGGTGCTGGAGCATTGTGGTCGTGTTTCAAACGTTTCTTCAGGACTATCCATTTCGTTGACCACAGCTGTAGTGGCAGGAGAATGCTGTGTGTTTCCACGAAGATCTACTTTTCTGTAGGTAACCCGTCAGGCTCTTTTCACTATTCTGCCCTTACTAGCGCGTAGACGTGATTGCTAGCTTGGCGGATAGCTAAACAGGTTCCTTCATAAACATCCAGGAGACAGCAGGTAAGTTTAGGATGTTTACTATAAGAAGCGCTGTGAAACTGCAATGCAGAAATAAAAAATACAAAATCACCATTTGTAATGAGTTTGATTCTTCCTTTTAGATCAACAAACACTGAGTCATTAATTGTTACACACAACACAAATACACCTGGGATTATCACTGATTAGCACTACAGCTAACTCACGATTAACTAATGCTAACTTAACATTAGAAATGCCATAGACAGGCAAACGCGGTTAGTTTTTACATTTTCCACACAAAATAACAACTGTTTCAAATAACCAGTACAAGGGGGTTTCACATAAAGGTACAGTATGTTCTTTAGAGTTTTGCAGAGAAAAGAGTGAACGAAAATAGGGAAAAAAACAGCTTTTCTTCAAGGCTTTTTCAGTGCAAAGGAAACTACAGCAAGTCTACATGGACAAACAGTGAGGCAACTCTCTTAAAGGAGCAGCACATAGGTCAGTGGCCTGATAACTGAGGAACTCATTTTGGTGATCAGACATGACCTGACCTCATCATGACCAACTGCTGAATTTCTTGGCAATGATGTCCATAATTTCCTTCTCAGTGGGAGAATCAAAGCTCTGGAGAGAAGGATAGCAACCTTTCAGGACCTCAGATGGGGACCCAGCAATATGACATATCCTCTCTGATAGAACTGAACCATCCATCCATCCATCCATCCATCAATTATCCAAACTGCTTATCCTGCTCTCAGGGTCGCAGGATGCTGGAGCTATTCCAGCAGTCACTGGATTGGGCAACAGCAGGGAGACACCCTGGACAGGCCCCCAGGCCATCACAGGCCCACACACACACACTTGCTGGTTGTCCATCATGTCTGATGATGACCATCTTCTCCTATTTGTGAGTCCTTTGGTGGTGAATAGTCCGATCCTGGATGCACAGTTGCAGACCGGGCATGTAAAAGTTGTGCTGGAGGGGGCAGGGGTAGCTTTGCGAGCATGCCTCTTCGCACGCTTTGCTACATGGTGTTGTGTGCACTGGTTTTCCATATGCTTCACTCCCTCTGAGACGTGAGAGTGCCAGTTGTGTGGCAGGAAGCAAGTTCCTCCAAATAAGAGGGGTTGATCTGGTATCGTTTCAGTGTGGTCTTCATTTGGTCTTTGAACCGCTTCTTCTGCCCACCAGCAGTGCGTTGACCAAGGCATAGTTGGCCGTAGAGGACTTTACATGGGAGTCATTTGCTGGGTATGCGAATAACATGCCCAAGTCACCTGAGTTGATGGTGGTTTAGGGTAGACTCCACGCTGCAGCTGCCTGCCCGCTCCAACACCTCTGTGTGTGGCACTCTGTCCTCCCAAGTAATGCCGAGGATCCTTTGGAGACATTTCACATGGAAGGCCTCCAGGCTTCTGAGATGGTGGCTGTAGATGGTCCATGGCTCACATCCATAGAGTAGTGTGGAGATGCACACTGCTCTGTAAACAAGCACTTTGGTGTGGAGATTGAGGTTTCTGTTCTGGAAAACCTTTCTCCTTAGACGACCAAAAAATGTTGAGGCTTGTTTGAGGCGTTGCTGAATCTCATCGTCCATTGTGCAGGTGTCAGATAGCATATTCCCCAGATATTTGAAGGCAGGAACAGTGGCCAGTTGTTGCCCTCCTTCTGTGAAGGTTGTTGGGTGGTTTGGGAGGCTGGCAGTCAACTGACAGATGACCTCTGTCTTTTGGGTGTTGATAATCAGTCCCATTCTCCTGTATGCAGTTACAACTGCCAACAGAGTGTTTTGTAGGGCTTCTGGTGTGTGACCTACCAGGGCACAATCGTCGGCATACTGTAGCTCAATAATGTTCTCAGAGGTCAACTTGGTGGTTGCCTGAAACCTCCTGATGTTGAATAGGTTTACATCTAGCCTGAAGTCAATGGTAACTCCAGCCTGCTTCTCCAACCTCCTTCGTAACAGTGTTGTAACAGAGACTAAGAAGATATTGAAAAGGACTGGGGCTACCACACAACCTTGTCTGACTCCAGTCTGCACACCAAAGGGCTCAGAACTGTGGTACCCCACTACTACTCAGGCCATCATTCCTGAGTGAAACTGTCCAAGAATGGTGAGAAACTTGGGTGGACATCCAAATTTCTTCAGGACTTGCCACAGCAGGGCCCGGTTAACTGTATCAAATGCCTGTGAGGGGTCTATGAATGCTATAGATAGATCCTTGTGCTGTTCTCGGCATTTCTCCTGGAGCTGGCATGTGACAAAGATCATGTCAACGGTCCCTCTATCCTTTCGGAAGCCGCATTGTGACTCTGGTATGTCCCTTTGGCTATTGCAAGTGTTCGTCTGCAGAGCATGATCTTGGCTAGAACCTTTCCGGCAATGGCCAGTAGTGCAATACCCCTACTGTTGGAGCAGATGGATTTGTCTCCTTTGTTTTTATAAATGGCCTGAATGTTGGCGTCTTTCCACTGTTGGGGGACACACTCGCGACTCCACACCTCAAGGATCTAGAGATACAGTGTCCTCATACAGAGATAGCCTCCTTCCTTGAGGATTTCAGCTGGAATATTATCAGTTCCAGGGGTTTTGTTGTTTTTCAGGGTCTTGACTGCAAGTAGGATTTCTTTAAAAGATGGTGGGAGGTCTATGTCTTGCAAGGTAGGCTGTTCAGGGAGCTCTGCCAGTACAGTTGAGTCCACTGGGGTGGGCTGGTTGAGCAGGGTGTTAAAATGCTGGGCCCACTGCTCCACTAACAGGGCCTGATCCTTGATGAGAGTTGTTCCATCAGCAGACCTAACAGGTGTCAGGGAGTAGTTTCTGGGGCCATAGATGGCCTTAACTGCATCATAGAAACCATGCATGTCGTTCCTGTCTGCATGAGCCTGGATTTCGTTGGCTTTCAAAATCCACCTCTCATTTTACAGATTCCGCAGAGTTGTTTGGGCCTCAGAGCGGAGATCTTGCCATTTTTTCTTGAGAGGTTGGGATGGTGGGTTGCTGAGGAAGGCTCTGTGTGCCTTATGCATGTTGTCCAGGAGGGTGGAGATCTTTCGGGCGTTGTTATCAAACCAGTCCTGATGTTTCTTGGTTTGAAGCCAATGGATTAGGCTGAATTGTCAAAGAGGGTGGTGCTCAGAGAGGTCCACTTTTCATCCATCCCAGACTCTGAGTTAATCAGCTGTTCAATGTCAACTAAGTTGTCGGCTAGAGAATGACGGAGGGTGTTTCGGGTGTCACTGTTGGATAGTCTGGCGCAGTGGAGTGGTTTCATTTTTGGCCCAGATTGGCGTCTCAAGGGTCAGACATGCACTCTGACTTTTGTCAGGATCATACGGTGGTCTGTCCAGCAGTCTGCTCCTCGCATAGCTCTTGTAAGGAGCATGTCTTTAAGATCAGCCCGCCTCATGATAGCATAATCAAGCAGGTGCCAGTGTTTGGATCTGGGATGCATCCAGGATGCCTTGTATTTATTCTTTTGTTGGAAAATGGTGTTTGTGATGATGAGGTCATGTTCTGAACACAGACTAAGAAGTCTTATGCCATTGGGGTTGACTTTTCCAATGCCGTGGGCGCCGATCACTCCATTCCAATTTTGCATGTTCTTCCCAACTCGGGCATTAAAATCACCAAGCAAAATGACTTTGTCGCTCCTTGGGATGTTGATGACTATATCATCGAGTGCCTGATAGAAGCAATCTTTCTCTTCATCATGGGATGGTAAAGTTGGAGCGTAGGCATTTATCAAGGTGATGAATCGGCATTTTGCGAGGGGTATGCGGAGAGTCATCAGCTGCTCATTAATGCCCACTGGTGTTTCTTCGAGTCTGAGTAAGAGACTGTTCTTCATTGCAAAACCAACTCCATGGATGTGTTGACCTCCTAGGGGGTATCCTTTCCAAAAGAATGTATAGCCCTCTCCTACTTCGTTGAGCAAGCCCTCTTCAAGGAGCCTGGTCTCACTGAGTGCCGCCACATCCACACAATAGTGCTTCAGCTCGCTGGCAATAAGTGCTGTTCTGCATTGAGGTCTGTCCATACCATGGCTGACGTCCAGGAGTGTTCTTATGTTCCATGCTGCAAATCTTAATAGTATAGTGTGTGTTTTTCGACCGCATAGTGGAAGGGCCTGGCAGGTGCGGTTTCCTGCCCAGGCGCAGTGTTGAGTGGGCAATTTTTTGGCCACTTTTACTAGGTCGTTCCCCGAATGGGGTGAGCAGTTCGGCCCCTAAATAGGGCTGCTCAGATGCACAGGGGTCTGCTGGAAACAGCTGCCACTCAATCCCAGCTGCTAATGACCATTGCCATGTGCCACTGTCGTGCAGAGTTCCAACTAAGAGCTCCCAGCTCATTCAGACCTGCTCCCGTCACTGGATACTCCATCGCCGCCAGACTTTGTGAGGTCGGGGACTCAAATAGCAGAAGAAGATACCTGAGCAGAGATGGTTTTTAAAGTTGCATGGGGGGTGCGCTTCTCCCAACGCCACATGACTTGGGAGATGGTTCCGATGGCAAGGGGGATCCCTAGACGACTAGCACCTCCACACAACTGCAGGGGGCTGCCGGAAATCCAGTTTTTCGGAAACCACCTCGAAGCATGCCGCCACAGCTTGCTTTTCTGTTGGGGTAAGCTCCCTTGGCCTTATGTTTTCCCAGACTCACCCACAAGGCAGACGCATCTTAGTAGTATAGTCTGTGTTTTTCGACCGCACATTGGTTGATAGGTGCAGGGCATGTCCACCAGGGTGGGCCTGCACACCATATCTCTGGGGCCCACTGCTGCTCCGAGAGTTGGACGACATGGTGGAGAGGGTACCCAAGGAGGAGAGAGTGGTGATTGGAGCAGACTTCAATGACATGTTGGTGAAGGGAACAGAGGTGATGAGGAGGTAATGGGAAGGTATGGAGTCAAGAAGAGAAATGTGGAAGGACAGATGGTGGTCGATTTTGCGAAAAGGATGGAAATGGCTGTGGTGAATACATATTTCAAGAAGAGGGAGGAACACAGGGTGATGTACAAGAGTGGAGGAAAGTGCACACAGGTGGACTATATCTTATGTAGAAGGCGCCATCTAAAAGGGATTGGAGACTGCAAGGTGGTGACAGGGGAGAACGTAGCTAGGCAGCATCGGATGGTGGTCTGTAGGATGACTTTTGAGACCAAGAAGAGGAAGCGAGTGAAGACACAGCCGAAGATCAAATGGTGGAAGTTGAAGAAGGAAGACTGTTGTGTGGACTTCAGGCAGGAGGTAAGACAGGCACTGGGTGGTAGTGAAGAGTTGCCAGATGGCTGGGCAAGCACTGCAGAAATAGTGAGGGAGACGGCTAGGAAGGTACTTGGTGTGTCATCAGGACAGAGGAAGGACAGAGGAAGGAAGACAAGGAGACTTGGTGGTGGAATGAGGAAGTACAGTAAATTAGTAAAAAAGATGTTTAGGAGAGATGGCAGTGGAGTTTTTAACTAGATTGTTTAACACAATCCTGGAAAGTGAGAGGATGCCTGAGGAGTGGAGAAGAAGCATACTGGTACCGATTTTCAAGAACAAGGGCGATGTGCAGAACTGTAACAACTACAGAGGTATGAAGTTGATCAACCACAGCATGAAGATTTGGGAAAGAGTAATAGAAGCTAGGTTAAGAGGAGAGGTGACGATCAGCGAGCAGCAGTATGGTTTCATGCCACGAAAGAGCACCACAGATGCGATGTTTGCTTTGAGAATGTTGATTGAGAAGTATAGAGAAGGCCAGAAAGAGTTGCATTGTGTCTTTGTAGATTTAGAGAAAGCTTATGACAGAGTGCCGAGAGAGGAGGTGTGGTATTGTATGAGGAAGTCAGGAGTTGCAGAGAAGTATGTAGGAGTGGTGCAGGATACGTATGAGGGAAGTGTGACAATGGTGAGGTGTGCGGTTGGAATGACAGATGGGTTCAAGGTGGAGGTGGGATTACATCAAGGATCGGCTCTTAGCCCTTTCTTGTTTGCAATGGTGATGGACAGGTTGACGGACAAGATCAGGCAGGAGTCTCCATGGACGATGATTTTCACGGATGACATTGTGATCTGTAGCGAGAGTAGGGTGCAGGTTGAGGAGAGCCTGGAGAGGTGGAGGTATGCACTGGAGAGAAGAGGAATGAAAGTCAGTAGGAGCAAGACGGAATACCTATGCGTGAATGAGAGAGAGGACAGTGGAATGGTCAGCCTCTCGCCCTTGACATCAAAGCGATCGCCCTTGACACCTGCTGACCCCCCTTCACCCCGATACACCAGCTGGCCATCAAAGCAGTCAGCCGCTCTCCCTTGACATCAAAGCGATCATCACCCTTAAAAAGCCTCCACTGTGGACCAGTCTTCGCTGGAACGTCGCCTTTCATGGACTTCTGCCTGCCTGCCTACCTGCCACTGAGCCAACTCCTGCTCTACCCCTGAGATCGTTTACTTCAATAAAGACTTGATTCTTCCCTTACCTGGTTGTCCAGTCTGCTTTTGGGTTCTTTCCTGATACGTGACACGGACAACATAATCCCAAAAGGATTTACACACCTGATTCTACTCATCAACCAATAGTCTTTGCTAAGGACCTTGATTTGTAGACTCAGGTGAGTAACTGCTTGGTTGGAACAAAGACGTGCACCCACACCAGCCCTTTCTGGATCATGTTGCTCATCCCTGCTGGGTGGTTAGGTACATACGTTATGTAGGAACTGGAAAGTTTTGTTTCCAGACGTTTTTTTTTTTTACTTTATTGGAAACATTTAGCTTTGTTCCAGGCGTTCTGGGTTTTTTTCCCCTCAAAACTTTATTGACAACTTTTACGTCTGGTTTCCAGACGGTCTGTTTTTTTCCCCCTCAAAACTTTATTGATAATTTTAAGTCTGGTTTCCAGACAGTCTTCCCCCCCCCCTCAAAACTTTATTGATAACTTTTAGGTCTGATTTTCAGACGGTCTGTTTTTTTCCCCTCTCAAAACTTTATTGATAACATCCAGGTCAGGTTTCCAGACGTTCTGTTTGAGAGACACACACGCTTGTTGACGTGACGGGCGAGTAAGTGACGCTAGCTTGAAGCCTAATGCTTTCTGTGATCAACATGATCCACACGGGAAACATTTAGTCACCACTTCTTCATTGGGATACACCAGTTTAAAAGAGATGCCGTTAAGCATATGTGGTAAGTATTTTGACATACGTAGCAGGAAATCAAGTGTATTTTTTGGTTGCATTATAGCCGTGCTAGGCTATTTGCTTTACTACAAATGCGAGTTGTCTTGGTTTGCTAATGGTCTGACGTTGTCATTCGAATATGTAACCGTAATACGTTTTGTTTCTTGGCGAAGATGTTGTGTTGTGATCGTGGACGTTAAGCATTAATGTTACATTACTTGCAGTGTTTTGGTATGTGATCGCCGTTCTCATTCTCAAACCAGGATTTATTCCAACTTCTTTTGTGTCCCTTGTCCTAGGTCAAATTCATCAGATTTTATAGACGGAAATCAGAATCAAGAAACTGAATAACAAAATGCACCAGTGTTCTGTTTGTCCAAAATACTTCCCATCTGCATCTAAACTTCAAAGACATTATCTGATCCATACTGGCCAGAAGCCCTTCTCCTGTGCAGTCTGTGGGAAATCCTTCAATCAATCTGAGCATTTAAAAACACACTCGCAGAAAGTTCATAACCTGAGATCTTCCACGGACAGTTTGAAGGAAAGCTTTTTTCCTAACGCCCAACAGTTTGTACGGTCAAATCATAATGAACCATTTCAGGAGAGTTACAGACACGAAAATAGTGCTTGCATTACAGCTACTTCTTTGTCCTCTCAGATGGAGCAGAAAAGGGATTTTTCACAGCTTGAAATTTGTCCTCTTTCTTCAGAGATTGAAGATCAGCACAAAAATATCCTATGTGTCAATGATGGCTCAACAGTTCAAAAAGGTGTCCCTACCAATGGATCCTTGTCTATTGATCTAATAAAACAAGATGAAGATGGTTCTTCGGCTCTAGATAAATTAGTGTACTCTGCTCACAATGGATACAAACGCAAACTCTGCCTTAACTCATTCAATTCAGCTATCCAGCGTCAGAGTCACTCACCAGTCCATAACAAAATGCAGCAGTTTAAGAGACTGAAAGATGGAAAAACTTGTTCTATAAGTGGCCATTTGAGGATGCACTCGCAGCCCCATGAACCAAGCTCTTACAAAGGCAACCTTGCCAATAACCACCAATGTCCCACATGTCTAAAAATATTCTCTTCACCTTCCAAACTGAAACGACATTTTCTCATTCACACAGGTCAGAAACCTTTCCCCTGTATGGTTTGTGGGAAAGCATTTAGGCAAGAAACGCACGTGAATTCCCATCTACGAGCAGCACACAAAATGTCATTATCCAAAATGGATTTTGAGCCAAACAAAATGCATGGTAAAAGTGAGAGGCGAAAACAGTTGTTCCACTGTGGCAATTTCTCTTCTGGTGGCAAGTCTCCGTTGTCAGTCCCACAACAGCCATCCCACCAAGACTCTCCAGCGAACTCGTCAGTGGAACTGGAGCTAAAGTGTAAAATAAGTGTAAGCGCTCCGCAAGACCTGTGCAAGCCTGAAATCGAATCAGAGTCAGCTGTTAAACCGGAGCAGTGTGTTCATGACAGTAATTTACATCAAGGGAGTAGTTGCTTAGAAACATTGAACAATTCCGTTGAACAAGTGGTGCCACATTGTGTCAACCATAAAGACTTGAAACCCTTTCATTGCACAATATGCAAACAGTCGTTTCACCTAGAAGTTAATTTAATACATCATCAGGACTACCACAAGAACCAAACAAGATTGCAAAGTTGTAACCCTGTGGATGACTCGAGAAATACCATGTCGCTGTCAGTGCATAGGAAATGTCACACAAATTCTGAAGCAACAGTAAATTCACCAGGACCCAATCAGGCAGCTCTTCTTGACCTGAACATGATTATTAAATCGGAGACAGAGCGGGATGGTCACAGTGATGGCGATGTTTCTCTCGGGCGAGTAACCCAGTTCACTTCATCACAGGAGCAACAGACTGTAAGCTGTCAAGCCGAAATTCAGCATCAGAGAATAAAGAAAGGATTATATCAGTGCCCTGCATGCTCTAAAGATTTTCCATCTATGTCAAAACTTCAGAGGCATGTGATGATTCACACTGGACAAAGGCCCTTCAGTTGCCAGACATGTGGAAAGCGATTCCGACAGAAAACACACTTGAGGGTTCATTTTCGTACACACTTGTGGTCTAAATATCAAAGACAGCAATTGTATATTGGCAGACCTCCATCTCACTCACATGGATCTAACAGAAGACTTCTAGCTGAAGTCCCTGTTGAGGAGACATTTATACAAAGTGGCACCTTTGGGAAAGATTCTGACCTTGATTTACTCTCACACAAACAGCTTGGCCAGACCACTTCTCAGATAAGTGTATGCTATAACAGCAATAGAGAAGCACAATCTGTGCCATCTATGATAAAGCAAATTGAGTCTATGCCTTCTAGTACTATTTCTAAAATTACTGTGAAAGAGATACAGAATTTTAAATCTGCACTAAAAAGAAGCAGTATGCAACACAAGTGTTTGCAGTGCTCCAAATGTTTTCCCTCCGCCTCCAAACTGCAAAGACATGAGATGGTACACACAGGGTTGAAACCATTTCAATGTTTTGTCTGCAAAAAGAAATTCAATCAAGCCCCTCATCTAAAAGTCCACGAGAGAACCCACTTGAAGTGGAGACCCTCTGCACCCATTCACCAACAAGAAAAGACTGGTAAAATGAAAGTGAGGAGTCATCAACGCTCTTACCCAAAGGTCAATGTCCATGTCCTGTCACTGAAAAAGTCTGTTACATTGGATACTGTACATGCAAGACTTGCACAGTCTTCGATGAATCATAAAAAAAGTGAGCAGCACCCTGCCAGGGTTGAAATACCTATTCCAAAAGTGAACAATTGTGTCAAGGCTATGACTGAAAACAAAGAAGCTTATGGTAAACGAAAAGGTCATATGTGCCGGATATGCCTCAAAAACTTTCCTTCTCCATCCAAGCTATCCAGACACTTGCTTACTCACTCTGGAGTAAGGCCGTATAAATGCAGTTTGTGTAGTAAAACCTTTACTCAACTTAGTCACTTAAAAGTCCATGAGCGCAGTCGTAGACACGGTGACAGAACAGTAGGACATATTGGAAAAGAAACAATAAGGGCCAGTCATTTCCAAAATAAATGTCTTAATATTAGTCCTGTATCTGAAAAATTTGCTTGTTTTATTGATTGTCATGAGGAGGAAATACAAGAACGGCCCCAGCCACATGATACCAGTTCTGGTCATGATTTGGTCACGGGTTGGGAGTTTGCCCTGTGTTCTGAGAAAAAGGATTCTGAATGGCCGATAGTGCCAGAGACAGACTGCATATTTTCCCCTGTTAATGCCAAGAGAATGAAAGATTGTAATCAGGCTGCAGAGCTTGATAGTCACTCATCGTTCCCATCTGAGCTCACCTCTGAGATTGAAAAGCTTGTGCAAAATCGAGAGGTGGTAGGTCCATCATTGCCACAGCAAGAAACAGAGGCCAACCTACCTAGAAGCATTGAAGTGGCATTTCAACCCAGTGAATGTATTTCCTACTCAGATAGTTCTAGCGTGCTCGGTGATAGATCTGTGAGCTCTTCAGTTGAGCAGCTACTCCAGGCAGATTTGCCAGATTATTATTGGTTTGAACCACCAAGTATCAATGAATGTGACAAAAGCAAAAGGGGTTTTGAGAAAGACCAAGATCTTAAATTTCATAAATGTAACACTAAATATCAATGTGAAATGGCTGGGTCAGCCAAGTATCAATGTGATTTTTGCTTCAAGAAGTTTGTATCACCCTCTAAACTTGTAAGGCATCTTGTTATCCACACAGGCCAGAGGCCATTCAGGTGTAACAGCTGTGGCAAAAGTTTCACACAATCAGCACACCTAAAATCACACCAGCGGACCCATAGTCAGGGGAAATGATAGGGTAGAACTTTGGTTCAGGGAATTAAATCAACTGTCAATGACAATGATACAAGGAAAATCACGAATGTCATGATGTGAACAATAAACAATAAATAATATGTAATATATTGGGAGTTTGATTTTGCAAATTGTCACTGAACATTTTTGCATGCACATGTTTATAACAAGATTCTTGAGCTTGTTCCAACTTTATTTTAGCAGATAATAAGGTAAATTGACTGCATTTATATAGTGATTCCCCCCCAAAGCACTTTACAATTAACTCCTCACATTTTACTCACGCACACTCACATCAATGGCGGTGTCAGACATGCAAAGTAACAACCAACCCATCGGGGGTTAGGTGTCTTGCTCAGGGACGCTTACAGAGAGGAGCCGAGGATTGAACCAGCAACCTTCACCAACCAGACGGCCTGTGCTACCTCCTGAGCCACTGGCGACCCAATTCATATTTGAGTTGATTACTGTTTATATATTTCACTTCGTGAATTGTGAAATTGCATTAACAATTTTCTAAAATGATATCCTGGTCAATGCAAAAGGAGCCCAAAGCATACAGAAATTTAGTTCATTTGGGGGTGGAAAAATATTAAACCTAGTCTACGCTCTTTAAACTGGACAAATTCAAATAAACTTTCTGAGTCATGGATTGAAATAGTCTCAAAATGTAGCCTGATTTAGATTTAAATGATTTGTTTTCCAGTTCAGAGACTCCAGGAGTGAACCGGGGTTTAATTAAACCTCAAAGGAAGGAGATCGAAGGTGATGCATGGATTTATTTGGGCTATATCAGTGAAGAGCAGAGAGCACCACCAACCAGAAAAATACTCATTGACAGAACTGCCCCATTACATGTTTGTGATGACTTTTTTTTAGAGCATTTAATCCCCCTATTCTGGATTAAGGCCTGCTCGTGGTTTAATTTAAACCCTGTAAAGGAAACAGTTCCTTAAGAAATAATAAACTAGGTATTTGCATACTTGTTCTGGGAACTAAGCATATGCATTTGTTCCCGGGGACGACAGTTAGGACGGACGCGTGCCGGAAGTGAGTCGCATTCAGCGCGTTTGGCTTGTGTACATGCGTCGCCAACTGGTAAACGGTATTAGCACAGATGCGATAACAAGAAAGTAAAGGTTTGCCTGTTCGTTTTTGATCAACTCATTTGTACATACTTAATACGTCCATACACTGTACCTGGATCAATAACATCTATCGTAACCAATGTTCACATCTGCATAACAGCTAGCCAGTTAAAGTTAGCATGGGCTTGTCAGTTAACCCAATATTCGTTAAATTATAGCTAACGTTATCGTTACTGTAAGGGTTAAAACGTGATCTGTATTATCTATGAACAATTTACTCTGGTACTCAGTACTGAACCGGTCATTAATGATGATCATGGTAGTAATGTACATAATTCAAGAGACTTTAACCATATCATCAAAGTTTAATCTTAACCAGTTTGCATATCCTTACTCTGATGCTTTATTGGCAAATTACTTCATCATATGTTTAGATTTCAGTGGCTAACAAAGTGGTTTTTGCTTGTAAACGACTATACAGAAAACATTGCTGCATCAGTGTATCACCCTCTGTATAGGACAGTGACCCTTGTAGCCGTTCCAGTCACCATGGAAAAAGAAACCCCCGCTAAAAAAGCTGCAGCCCCTTCTGTCTCTCAAATCAATGCAGAATACGTCACGCAGGTAATGATTGCTGTATTATGTATTTTGAGAGAGGATGAATAGTTCATATTGTTATTACGCTATAGCAAATACAAGTTTCAAATTGAATCCGACCTGCAGTCAGTTCTACTTTCCATGTATTAATGAATATGACAATGACAATCACTTCAGGGATCCAGGATCCATCTATACTTTGTCACTCGTTTTTGATGCGGCATAGTGAAATTGAATTGATTTTCAGTTTCACATTTTTATTTCCTTTTTGTGTTATTTTAGCTAGCAAATAGATATTGGGCTCCTCATGCTAAGAACAAACTTCCCTTTGATCCTAAGGTGAGTGTCTTTAATTAGTTCACCTCTGTAATACTGTCAGTCCACAGGCTGCTCATCATATTTTTGAAACAGTGGTAACCCTGCATTGATTGGTAAAGAAAAGAGAAACAGAAGTGCAATCCGTTTTGTCAAGGCCAGTTGAAATTTTGCCCCTTGTGATTAATTTGATTATATAAAAACATTTCCTTTCTACATCAGTTGCTGTAACCGTGTTTCCAATATTGATTTATTGTATTTTTAGGTGTTGGAGGATGTTTACGAGAGGGAAATTCTTAAGTCTAAGTGAGTAAATTTAGCATGTCTTATTTGAGACTGTAGTTTTACCCAGTTGTGATGTCTTAATATCCGATCGTATATCTATCCATATTCATGTCGAATATATTCCATTCTTTCTGATTTATGTTCAGATTTGCCATCAGAAAAATCATGCTGCTCGAGTTCAGGTAGGTAATTGAATTCGTTGCCTTTTATTTAGGGATGCACCGATTTATTGGCCGTATATCGGTATCGGCTGATATTGACCTTGTTGACTGCTGTTAGCCTATCGGCGAATAAGATTACATTCACCGATGGCAGTGGCCCATGTTTATCTGTTGTGTCGCATCAATTAATATATAATTTTGCGCTGGCTAAATGTTGTGTTGGTTATTTGTGGTCTGACTTGGACAACAGTAGCCTACCCAGGGGCAAGTTTGGAGAGGATCCAATAGGTTATACTAAAATACCACCCATAACAGTCACTGGCTCGACACAACTCTGGCATGACATAAGAGGGCAATGGGTGCCATGCACACATTTGGTTTGTTTTCTAATAAAAGTGATAGAAAACTTATATTGAAATGTCGGCCGTGTGGGAGTATTTTATTGTTTCAGAGAAAGATCAGCAACATGCAGTTCATAAGATACGTTCCAGTGACATTTCAACAGGAGGCACTACAAGAAAGAATTTTAAAGACTTTAAAACAGTTCAGTTATTTTTTTATAATGGAAGATTTCTTTGTTTCCCTGGCACAAAAGGGGGAAAAAATGCATCAGCTATAGCCAAATTGTTATTTTAAACATCGGTATCGGCCCAGAATTTCACAAGAGGTGCATCCCTACTTTTATTCAAAACCCCACTTCACAATCAAGTTGAATGCTAATTGAATGCTTTTTTTTTTTTTTAAAGCCAGTACCTTGAGAACTACCTGTGGGTGAACTACACTCCTGAGGTGTCCAGCAATGCCTACCTCATGTCAATTTGCTGCATTGTCAATGAAAAGTTCAGAGAGAATGTCCCTGCTTGGGAGGTAACAAACACTGTGCTTAATTTAGTGTGGGGATCCCATCCCTTTCCCTAACTTCAGACAAGACCAAAATTATGCTCATTGGCCAATCAAGAGTTGCCATACAAAACGATTCTGTTGTCTTTTTTTCTTTTCTATCTCAGGTATTCAAAAAGGAGCCAAACCATTTCCCATTCTTCTTCAAGTGTGTAATGGAGGCTGTACTTGCAGGAGAGAAGGTTGGCTTCACTCTGAAAGAGCAAACCGTCCTGCTAGTCTTCCTAGACCACTGCTTCAACAGTCTGGTATGATCTACTCTATGACAATCTACTGTCCTTACTCTCCTTAACACATTACTTGATCTCATATTATGTTTAGAATTTGTGTTATGCTGTTTATAATGGGATATTTTATGTCATTATACACTTGACAAAATGCAGTTTCCCTCCCTCTGAATGAAATTTGTGATAGTTGTAATTGCTCAGGTTATCCACAAGATAGCAGTATTAAACAAAGCTTTGTGCTTTGGGTCAGTGCCCACACGTCTGTCTCCTTTTACAGCCGCATTGAACCATGGGGAGTCACTGCGGATATCTCGCTCTGAAATCTGCTGTGATAGCTTGGTGCACTTTGATTACATTGTATAAAGCTCTCTAAATATTTTACTCACAAACTTTTATTGGGAGCTGGAGCATAATAAAAATCTGTCATAAACAATACTTTTTGACGCCCCCCCCCCATTCTTCCTCCTAGGAGGTGGATTTGATCAGAGACCAGGTGCAGCAGCTCATCTCTCTACCTATGTGGATGTGCCTCCTACCAGTAAGCCCTCAATCTATCACATTAAACTCTTAATTAAAAGGCGCCTAAGCAAATCACATTGCTTGATGACTCTATATTGCTTCTTTGCCGTACCATTTGGTCCTGAGATAAAGAAACAAAAACAAAAAAAAACACCTTCTATTAATTTGATTTCATGGTATCATGTCATGGTTTCAGTCCAGACTCCAGCTTGAGCTCAAGAAAGTTCCAAAGTTACAGAAATTCTGGAATCTAATTAAGAAGAAATTTGACAAGATGGATGCTGAGGAGGCCGGACAGTAAGGCTAGCATTCTACTGTTTTTTTTTTTTTTTTGTGTGTGTGTGTCTCACATCTACATATAATAAGACATTTTGAAAAGTGGTGTGTGTGTCCTACGAGTCTCTCTAAAAAAAGTATTTAGTCCATTTCTCTTCTCCTTAGGGCTAAAAAAGAGAGAAATTTCCTCTCAGCTCTCATTGAAAAGTTTCTTGGAGTTCTGATGTCCATTCCTCCATCAGGTAAATAGTTAACTTACTATTATTCCCCTTAGTTTAGGGAATTCCTCCGAAAAGCTGATTTTTACATCTACTCTCTTACCAAGAGTGGTCTTTCCACCTGCATAGATTGGGTAAAAATAGCGACGTTGAGCGAGGTAGCCTCTCCCTGTGACTCTGGTGACAAAACAGGTCACCTGATGGTGTGAGCTGTCTAGTGACCTTTCTCCAGAGCCATGTGTTGTAGAGGTGCCATGCGAGGCCACTTTGTCTGTGGCATTTATCAAGCTTGTTCAGTCTCGAGTGGCATGTCTCCTCGATGCAGGACATCACCAGTATGAGGGGCCCTTTTTTCCATCCCTCTCTTCCTCGCTCTTTTGATCCTAAAAGTTCATCCTTTCCTACCTGACCCAGGCAGCAGGCTGGAGGAGCATGTGCTCCAGCTGCCACCGATGCTGGCTGCTGTATCATAATGCAAGCCGACACCCACCCACCTTCCTGAACACACACGCACACACACGTGCATACTTTCACTTATGTTCATGTGTTTAAGTAGAATTTGGACCTGAAAAAACGAGATTACAGTCAGTCCCAACAGGATCCCTGTCACTTTTTTTGCCAGCTGCAAGTCTCAATTTAAATGCTCTTCAAGGGAAACAATCTCAATTTTCAACACTATCTATCTATCTATCTATCTAGTGTGTATTATAATCGTACTCAAGTGGCAAGAAGGGGTGGCAAGATTACTGCAACTGGCCTGGTCTCCGGAAAGTGGAAATTCAACCAGTCACATAAAAAGCACATTAACCTCACTGTAATAAGCACAGTGATACCTACTTTTAAATCTCCAACAAAATAATCGGGAATATATCTTAAATAGTCGGTATATCATCCAGTCATATTTGTGACTGGACATGTTCTATGAACTTTTACCTGAGTAGGATTGATTCATATTTGTCTTCCCTCTGCCCCAGGTGCTGTATCCATGGATAAGGTGCATTATTGTGAGAGGTTCATTGAACTCATGATTGACCTGGAGGTGAGATACAGCCCTTTCATTCACACCCTTGTCCAGTTTAAATTGTACTTAAGGTCAACAGTACCATCTCTTTGGTTGGAATACCTGACTCCCATTGATTCAGAGATGACAAAGATTTTATTTTATTTTTCAATTTCATTTATTTTTTTAGCCATCTAACCATTTTCATCCTACATTAGTTCTATTTAATTATGCTTATTCAAATGCAACAACCAGGATTCATACAGTCATGAAAAATTTGGAGAAGTTGATTAATTTTAGATTACAATTTCCAGGTCGTGGAAAAATTATGGAAAAATTCTACTTTTGAAAAAGTCATGGAAATCTGATTAAAGCAGCCACAACTCTGTTAAAGACTGGTTGACCATTTAAAAATAAAAAAGTAACAGTGGGTGGAGCCATTGCAGTGTGGTTTTAGAATTTCCTTTTAGAGTGTGTGTGTGTGTGTGTGTGTGTAGGTGCGCGCGTGTGTGCGTGCTGTCAACACTTTATCTCAGCTGGCTAATTTTCTTTAAGTTAGATAGCTATCTTGTTGACTGTATACTGGGCAACTTTTAGCAATCAGTGGCTTCAAGTGGAAGAAAATACACAAGTACAAAATATGGCTTGCCAAAGTTGTGAGAGTAGATTGGCTCATATACAATATTTCAAATGTAGACTTTACATCAAATATAGCTTTAAGACACATTTCCAGTGGCAGCTCGGAAAAACTTTCTTTTGGTCATGGAAATAGTCAAAAGTCATTGAAAAGTATTGGTGAAAAATCATATGAACTCCAAACAGTGAAAAATCATGCTGAATCTTTGCTTTCCATGTAAAAATCTGCAATTTTTTCAAGCAATATTCCAATAAATGTAAACTGATTAGTCATATAGAATATCACAAATTGTTCAGAGGAAGAGAGGCACCGCTCACAAATGAAGCCACAGCTTATAACCTTCACCACAATTTCAGACACTTATTTCCTTTGTGGTCCTGCAATCAGAAGACTAGATGGATGGATAACTGTCACCAGAATTAGGGAATTCTGCTGAAGGAAGTGGTATGGATAACTGACAATTTGTGCAAAGCTTGTTTACCATTTGTCTCCCACTTTGATAACAGATTCACGAGAGGTTGCAGACAAACTCCCAGTCTCAGCTCCACCCAAATGTATCTCTTTCTCTGCTGTCTGAGAAGCTATGCATTATCTGAAAGGGTAGTCTCTGACTGCAGTATGAGAGGTTATTTTCAGCCCAGATGGCCTCTGATAGCTAGTGTAAGGTGCAGTGTGCAATCTCTGCTATCTGTCTGTCTGTCTATGTGAAGACATGATGTTCCATAGTAATGATAGTTCCCTCTGCTGTCCATGCAGAGCTCCTGTTACCAGCAAGGGATCTGAATAGATTTCCTTTGGCTGTCTTTTGAAAGGCTGGCCTTGCTGTTCCAGGCAGTCACTAGCAGGCCTACCAGCCACCTGCCTCCTGAGACATCTCTGCTCTAGCGCTATCACTTTACAAAGCCCTGGCTGTCTGAAATCCATATATCCATCCTCTGCTGATGACCTGAGAATTAATGTTGGAAGAACATGATCCCGCATTTCTCGGTTGTTTTGTGCTGGCTGCCAGGGATATGAGATCAAAGATGGCTGCCGGGGATAAAGGTTACATTTTCTCTCCATGGTGAGGTGTCACTCGCTGCACCTGCTGCCTTTGAAGAGCAGCTTTGAATGAATGAGATGATAATAGACATTTTGCTTGGTGAATTTTTTCATGTCAATATTCCATTTTGTATTCTCTTTCATATTGCTGTCATTTCCCTTGCTCTTTGAGCACCAGTCAACCTCTTGCTGAAACATTCTGACCATCAAGATGTTCATTTCCTTTGTTTCATATTCCCACCAAAGGCACTCCCTTTGTCTAATTTTTGACAGGTTACCTCTGTTCTTGGGTAGATGTCATCTTACTGTGCTATAACTGGAATAGCAATCTGGACAATCAGCCTAGTTCAGCAGCTGTCTCCTTTTTCCTCATATTATTGTCAGTCTGTCTGTTATCTCCTGCCTTTTCTATGAAACGTTCCAAAACAGCTTCCACAAAAATATATCGGATCAGTAAGGTATATGGATGATCTCAGTCTGGGTGCTGGAAGTGGAGTTATTGGTGGGTTGATTGATCCTTTTGACCTCTGAGAAGATGTCGGTCCATACAGCAGGTATGTCTTTTTGTCTGTGGTCCACAGACAGGTTTCAGGGACCACAGGTTTCAGGGCAGTATCAGATACTGGAACTAGCTTGCTGACCAGGACAGAAAAGGAAGAATGTGATACAGGGTGGTACTTTTGATCCCTTGTCTATTCCCCTTTTTTCCCCCACATGCCGAACCTATATCACTCCTGCATACATCCATCCATCCATCCATTATCCAAGCCGCTTGTCCTAATTAGGGTCGTGGGATGCTGGAGCCTATCCCAGCAGGCGGGGAACACTCGTTTTCTGATTTTGATTCTGACAGGCTGCCAGTCCATATCAGGGCTGACACATTCACACCTAGGGACAATTTAGTATGGCCGATGCCTGCATACAATTGAGTAGAAATATCCCATGTTAAGCATCTATGTGACACGGTGGCCCAATTGTTAGCACTGTTGCCTCACAGCAAAGAAGGTCCTGGGTTCAAACCCCACGCCATCCCAGGTCCTTTCTATGTGGAGTTTACATGTTCTCTGCGTGGATTTCTTCCGGGTGCTCTGCTTTCCTCCCACTATCAAAAAGACATGCATGTTAGGGTTAATACTCCTGCCTGCGCCCCTGACCAAGGCAATGGAAAGAAGAACTGGAGTTGCTCTCCCGGTGCTGCAGCTGCCCACATCTCCTATACAACTGTATAATGACAAAATAAAGTGCCTTACTTTCTACATATTGTATTCAAGTGTTGTAAACACTGTATTGTGATTGTGCCTAGGCCCTGCTACCCACCAGGCGATGGTTCAACACAGTGCTAGATGATGCTCACTTAGTGGTCAGCTGCCACTTGTCTAATCTCACCCAGAGAGAGAAGGAGGGACATCTGTTCTGTCAGGTAGTGTGAAGATGTATGCAAACACATGCAAGCCTGATCACACGCAGACACGGTCCCAATTCCTCGACCACATTACGAAATGAGCTGTGTTGTTTGTTACCTTGTGTTGTCCCATAGTTGCTGGACATGCTGAAATTCTACACAGGCTTTGAGATAAATGACCAGACAGGCAACGCCCTGACAGAGAAAGAGATGACTAACCTGCACTATGACAGAATCACTTCACTACAGGTAAATGGGGACAGACCGACCAACGTGTTCACACACACATGCACAGTCACATCTCTATCAGTCTCATACTCTGTCCTGAGTGCTCCTCTTTTGTCTCAGCTGTTCATTCAGCATGCCCAAAGTTGTTTGCTCATTGTAAGTGGATCTGAACTCCTCTCGTATTAATACACACTCCATGCTTGGAAAGAGGCGTTGTGGGCAGACACAAACACAACACTCCTGGTACGCTGCCAGCTACCAGATGCCATTTCAGAGATGTGACATGAACTCCAATGATCCTTCGATCTTGACCTCATACCATCTCATGGAGCGTTCCCTTCAGTTATGAGTGCTCTTGCCCTCACCTTTATCTGGTGTGTTGGGTATCAGATACTAACAGTGTTCTCAAAATGATGGCAATAGCCTCACTTGGATGTTTGTTATAACTTAATTAGGCACATCAGAAATGTCTTCAGTAACTGTGAGTGGACATCCAGTCCATCTACATACCTTGCTGAAAAATGGGTTACCCTTATATTCCAATTAAAATTCATGGAAATATGTAATAAGGCAAGGAATGTGCTTGCATGTTTTCAGGGATACTTTCCTATTTGTGCTTTTTTTGCTTGTTGTTTCCCATCTTCCAGAGAGCCGCCTTTGCCCATTTCCCAGAGCTGCATGACTTTGCCCTGTCCAACGTAGCAGCAGTGGACACACGGGACTCCCTGACCAAACATTTTGGACATCTCAGGTAAAATATCCAAGATAGCAACAGCAGGAAAAGAACAAACAGTTTAAAGCATTCTAAGTCTCTGTATTTATCTTGGTACAGTGTTACATCATAAAATTAACATCACTGTTGCCGCCTCGCTTCTCTGCTAAATGGCAGCCAGTGAGCCCTTGGAACAGGCAGCTGGTACCGGCCTGAGAGAGAGGCATGCCTCATTAATTTAATCGATTTGCAGTGGCTTGAGAATAAACTCTTTGAACAGCTGTGTTTATCAAATCATATTAGCTTGCCAGAGAGCCTCCCTCCTTCTCTTTGATGGAAAGTCTGCGTATATCTATGTGTTTTCGCTTGTGTGTGGATGTAAAAGGGAATGAAAAAAGGCATTGATTTGTCTCTATTTTCTCATTATGCCGGAGTTCCTGACCTCTTTTTTTATATATGTGGTCCCTTAAATGAGTTCAGAAAATCACTGACCCCAACATTTTAGAAAAGATGAAAATTGCGCCTCGTGCATCTTGCCAACATCAGAATGACAGATTCGCTTTTCATGTGTTTAAGATGTCCTCCTCAGCCACAGTCTCCTAGGTGTGACTGTTAGATTCTCCTTTACATACTCCCTGCTTCCATTCCCATCACCTCTGTTTAACATCTGTTCTGGATTATGAGGTTTAAACCCTACACTAAATTGCTTTGTGTCAGGTGGAAGGGTATAAGCCAAGTTGAGCTGAGTCAGGTGCAGACTTAACTGAGTTGTTTTCATGTATTTCTGGAAGTGCCGCTTCTCCTCCCTGAATTAGTGCAATGAATATAGCAAGCGTCGCATTGTTCCCTGCGCCACAACTGTCACTGGAGAAGAGCTTCGGGGGGGGGTGTGTGGAAGATATGCCGATCAGATTTAACAAGGCACTTTTCATACAAACAACTTTGACTAATGCCAGTTCATTCCAGCTGCGCTACCTACCAGCTAAGCCCCCAGTCACCCGCCACTCCAAATTTATCCAGTAAGTCCCCCAAATACACAGACGCAGCATTATTGCATAGTCTGCCTACACAGGCACACACTCAAACACACTCTGCTTTCAGCTGAATAAAACATGTAGCATGTCATCTGAGGCCAAAGACTGATTAGGAAATGCGATCAGAGTGTACAACACTTGCGAAATATAAACCAAATGATTGGTTTGTGAGTTCTGTTCATTACTTCTGCAAAGTGATCCTAAATATGGCTATGATGATTTGACAGCACAATAGAATGTCAAACACACCAACAGGGATTTTGCTTAGGAATAGTCAGGGATATTTTGACTTTGACTGCCTGTAGTAATCCTGATCAGGTTGATTTATTGGAAATGTAATGACAGCCAGATGTTAGTACACTCCTGGGGCTAAATTTGACCATTAGGATTATATAAGTGCCCTATCAGGCTTATGGAGTGATGACAAAATTTTCCTTCCTTTTAGTACAGGAGCAGGAATGAGGATGTTTAAAGGGCCGTTCAAATTTTGCGTCTGAAAACACAGTAGCTTTACTGCTAGATTTGTTCTTGGACGGAAAGGGTGACGCAAGTCTTTTGGGAGCTGATTGGTTATTTCTTGTCACATGAACTGTGGCGCGCTTGTTGCATTTGAAAAAGTTGAGATTTTTCCATCTCGGTGTGCCGCGGACAAGCCCGAAAAAGCAAATGCACACCACGACAGTGTTGCTTTCGGTTTTGAGCATGCTCGTCACACGTCTCCATTTTAAAAAATGAATTTGTCCACACCAAAGACGCAACATGTAAACGACCGCCAAGACTCATAAAGAAAATCCAACTTCCTTTATGTTGGTTAGTGTATTGGCGCTCATTCAGAACTTCGCAGCAAGGGAGAGTCAAATTGGATACCCCCCCCCCCCCCAATTGTATCCAGCCAATTACCCCACTCTTCCGAGCTGTCCCGGTCGCTGCTCCACCCCCTCTGCCAATCCGGGGAGAGCTGCAGACTGCCACATGCCTCCTCCGATACATGTGGAGTCGCCAGCCGCTTCTTTTCACTTGACAGTGAAGAGTTTCACCAGGGGGATGTAGCGCATGAGAGGATCACGCTATTCCTCCCAGTTCCCCTTCCCCCTCGAACAGGCACCCTGACCGACCAAAGGAGGCGCTAGTGCAGACCAGGACACATACCCACATCCAGCTTCCCACCCGCAGACACAGCCAATTGTGTCTGTAGAGATGCCCGACCAAGCCGGAGTTAACACGGGGATTCAAATTGGCGATCTCCATGTTGGTAGGCAATGGAATAGACCGCTGTGCTACCCGGACGCCCTGATATGTCCATTTCTACATTGGTGGTTAAAAAGACAACTGAATTGGACGCTGAATTTGCAATGAAAAGTTTTACAAAAGCTCTGAGCAAATGTCAATTGAGGTCACCCTAACTGAAACAGCTCCTAGGTTGAAAAGCAAAGTCATTACAAACCGGTTTCTATTAAGGTATAACAGCCTTCTTGTCTTACCCTGCCCATGGCCCAGCTGTCAGCCATGAGCTGTTCCAGTCACTTCTCATCTCCTAAACTCAATGAGTTGTTGTGTTGTTGCTAAGGGAAGGAGTCAGCGTGACCATCCCCGAGCAGCCACTAGGCCACCAAACTGCAGCATTGGCACAACCTGCCAGCTAAGTGGTCAAACGTTGGCATCACGTGGAGCGAAACAAACATACACACAAAGATATAGTCAGGGATTGCCACGTGTGGCTGTCCAGGCCATGTCACAATGTGTCAGTCTGCATGTACAAGAGCCTGTGCGCGTGGCATTGTGTCAGCCTGATTAAGGTGGGTCTATATGCAGAGAACCACTCCCCAGCTGCACGACGGAGATGGGCTTTGATTTTCATAAGCCCGTCGCATCGATGCGACCCAAGCCCTGAACATTCACATGCTGACAGAGCAGCATCATGGTGTCAAAGCGAACAGCAGAACTGCCTCACACCGCAGAACCTTGTCACTGCAATGCTAACAAGCGCAATGAATTAGGAGTATTTCTGTCGCTTCATGTGAAAGATGGTCTCGCCGCCTATAAATCTTACTCGTGTTTTGGACAGGGAGCATTTCGCTTGTAATAGGCTGAACCTGACGACAGCATGTTATATTAAAACAGGGTGCACCACACTAATGGCTGTAAAATAAGCATACATTTTTTCCTTGTAATCTGACAAAGGATCAGATTTACCCTGTAGTTTAACACTGAAAATTTTTGTATACGATAAATAAATGCATTAATTTCCTTTGAAGACACAGTATCTGCTTGCTGTGAACAGAATTATGGTAAGGAACTGTTATATATTTCCCTCTTTCTCTCTCTCCTTACCTCTATGTATATCTCCTTTTTGTAGTCCCAACACACTCCACCAGGTGGCCTCGTATCTATGTCTGTTGCCAGAGCTGGCTGAGGAGCAGAACACTACACATGAGAAGGAGGTTCTCCTTGAGCTGCTGGTAAGTGCAGTTGTTGCTCCTATCAGAGTATCCATAAACACATCTCAGTCCTCCTATTCCTTTGACTGCAAACTGAGCAGATTGCTCTTTGAAAGAAACTGAAACACGCCACAATTATACTACTATCTTAGTTAACAGTGAATGCTCATGACCTTTGACCCTAGTGATTTTAGTTGATGTATTCTATTGAGAGTTTTCACACCACTTTAAGAGCATGAATAATCTTTGTTTGCAGCACAGCCGATGTCAGGGAATAATTATTTGTGGAACAGTTTTACCCAGTGAGCATTGTGGGTTTTGTGTTTCTCATTTTTAGATTGTTAATTTATGCCTTTGACCTTCGAATGCATGTACTATAACCTCATCGTTGTCATCCCTTTTGTATTTGCCTTTTAATCCAATTGCTGTTTATTGCAGAGAATGGTACTGATGAGAGAGAGAGAGAGAGAGAGAGAGAGAGAGAGAGAGAGAGAGAGAGAGAGAGCCTTATTTCAGAAAGACGAGTTGATTTGATTGTTCTTTTCTTTCCTTCCCATCCTCCCTTAACTCTCCTGTTTTATTTAACCCCCTCGAGGAATCTACTGAACCCTTGTCCTACTAGTGTCAAATGCACACTCACACACGGTATAGGCCACTTCATCAGAGTGGGTGTTGGCAGGCTGACCAGTGGTTATTCCTAATTACCCACTCAGACCCTCCCCAGGTCCTCTCTGAGAAGTGATGAAGAGGGGACTTTTCATAATTAGCTGAGTAGATTGCTGCTGGAGCCATATTCAGGGGACTCATTTGTGTGCGCCCTGGGTTGCCCCCGACAACCGAAATCTCCTCGGTGAAAATGTGTATTATGCATGTGCCAGGGCCTGGGAGGGGGGCCAGTGGAGCAGAGTGCCGTTGTGCAGGAGCAAAACAGGTCAGACACTGCGGGGGACACACTCATAATTAAGCGTACGGGGAACAAGCCCATCCTTTTCAGAAAAGGGGCTGCTGTTACACCAGTTTAGTCTGTTTACTTCCTCTGATGGAACAGATGAACTGGCTTTTATTCTACAACAGATGTCAATCTCTCTCACACAGTGAATAATTAATGTAAAGATAATTTTTGGTTGCACCGGCCGCTGGGCCAGCCCTACAAACGCGAATGTCTCTGACTGATTGAGTGATCTGTTTGACACGATTGGGCCACTGGATCAGGTGACCATCAACGTTGCTGAAGTTAATCGATTGGTCAGCCGAGCGATGAGAGGCATGAGGAAGAGCGCACAGTTAAAGCACCCCAGATAACAATCACCCCAGATAACAGTCACTGACAAAAACACTCACTGGCAATTTCACAAAAGGATTGCATGGCTTTTGTGGCTGCTAGACCTGCGCAAGTTTATTTGTTTATTTATCAGGATCCCCATTAGCTTTGCCCTAAAGCACCGCTAGTCTTACTGGGGTCCACATAAAAACAATACATTTAATACATACATTTAGAAACAAGACAGAGAAAAACAAAAACAAAACAAACAAAAATAGCAAAAACCTACATTAAACTTTACAGTACACATAAGTCATCATCCAACAGCAAAGAGACATACATAAATCATTCCAATGTACAAACTGTTGAAACCATCCAGGCTATAGAATTCAGATTTACCAAACCTGCGCAAATGAGACAAAAAGAAATCGTGTAATTCTCAAAGCACCTGCAAAGGGTGAAATGCACCCCAAACTGTACTGCCAAGCAAAAAACGTCTCAGTGCTCTGGTGCTATTTGCACATATTTAAATGAGGTAATATGTATACATTTGGTACAACTTGCCCCCCCCTTTTTTTTTCTTTCCCAAAACTTTGGGCTTCCAGACAAATAAAAAAAATTGGGCTTCCAGACAAATAAAAGATAACAGCAGTATACTGAGTTTCAAATGAGGCTTTAAGTAATTACAAAAGTGAAGATCAGAAAAGAAAGAGAACTGTATAAGAAAGTAAACAAAACAAAAAGGAAAAACAAGCAAAAATATACCACCTATGAGAACTAAGAAATTATGTAGGTACATGGCAATTTATGCACATACAGTTGCACATATATGTGGACTATGCAACAATAAAACACAGTGAATCATTTCAATAAATTAGGTAGGGATGTTGAAATTGGTCTGAGAGTTTGTTAGTCTGGGATGGTAGTAAAGGTTAGTTTATCAGCATAGGCAAAAAAAATGGGCCCCGTGTCCTCTTGAAACTAATGGATGATCCTCATAGGGTACACCTAATTTTTTCCATATTAACAAAGTAGAAGATATATCTCTAATCCAAGCGTGATGAGTAGGGGGAGCGGGGGATTTCCACTCGACAAGAATTAGTTCTTTATTTCTTTATACGATTTGGTATTGCAGGTGTGAGGGTGACACCGAATAAGGCAGTACTGATGGTTTGACAGAGACAGAAATAACCTGTTATGTAAAGAGGGGCATGTCCACAACATATGGCTATAGGTAGCTGGAGATTGACACCATCTATCACAGACAGGATCAACATCCTCATACATTCTTGGCAGTCTAACCTTAGTTAAGTGATAGCAAGCCATGCCACGCAGAGATGGAGGAGGAGTGAACCTGTTGCAAACACTCATCCCATACATCATCTTCATTTTCAAGATGTAAATCGTTCTGCCATAGTGTTTTAATAGTATGCAGTGAGATAGGATTTAATGAGTAGATAAGACTATACAAAATAGAGATTATGCTCTTCCTAGTAGGTAGAGGAGTTAAAAAGGGATTCACACTAGTAGCTACTGGTTAGGGATCGGTTTTGTTAAGATTTTAACATTACTGCTACTCTTACCAATCAATCCAGTACTTTAACGGTACTCTTATTTGTTCTTTTTGTTATTTTTTAAGAGAAGCAAACAAATTAAGAACAGAATTAACATTGCTTTATTTTCTCATGTCTGGACAGAGTATTACTTTTAATCGTCAACCCATGTTTGTATAATTTAGTTAGCTCCATGTGGGTTCTAGGTTGCTAGCATACATAACATACCTGAGGTTGATGGGGCAACGAGAGATGAACTACGAGCTAGGCTTCGAAAACTGCATTTCTCCACCTGTGTTTGATGGATGCTTTCACTTGATGTTTCAAAAGATTGCGTGTGTTTCTGCCCTTACTTGTTGCAACAAGCATCGTCAGCATCAACTCTAGTGAAGTATAACCAGACTTTTGGCCGTCTAGTCCTCTTTCCTGCATCATAGACAAATGTCTTAATCTTACTCCAAATTAGGAACAGAGTTGGTGACATAAAAGGTGCAAGATGTAAATAAATAGGAAATGTATTTTCGTAATTTCTCCAGTACTGATAGCAGAACTGTTAATGTCAGAGCTTATCAATACTACCGTCTTTAATAATTTAGCACTGGTGCCTGTTTAATACCGGCTTTCAGTACCCTGGTAAATTAGGAAAACTAGGGTAAGCATTTCTAACAAAACTATGCATGTACGTATCTGTAAGTACTTGGAAAAATTATGTTTAGGAAGATTAAACTTCTCTGAGAGTTGTTGGAAAGATGAGAATATGTCCTCAGCATGTAAGTCTTTCATTGTTTTGATGCCATAAGCATGCCATGAAGAAATTGTACCATCTATTAAAGAAAGGTGGAATAATGGATTTGCTGCCGGTGGAGCAGGGAAAGAGAGGGTCTAAAGGCCAAAGTATCACTTGAACCATTTCCATATCCTTAGCGTTGATTTGACTATTATGTTTTCTGAATAGGGAGAGACTGTGACGTTCATGGGAGCGTGAACAAGAGTAGACCAGGAGGCTGGACTAGAAGAGGAGGACTCCATTGTTATCCATGTTGGGGAGAGTGGGAGCCCTCCAAATGAAGCCAGAAATGAATTGCTCTCAAGTTAGGGGCCCAGCAGTAAAATGCAAAATTTAGACCCCCCCCCCAAAAAAAAATCTCTGGGGGGTCTAGCATTGCCAAATTTTAGATATTTTAGAATTTTTAGTAGCAACAGGCATGGTACAAGTCCATGAATACTGGGATGCCATCCAGCACTTTACCTCTGCCCCCATCCATAGGGTTAGTGGTTGTGTCAGGAAGGGCATCCAATGTAAAATTTTGCTCTATCAGTATGTGGATTGACAAGACCATACTGGACTGGTCAAGTCTCCATGCTGGATCGGTCGAGGCCCAGGTGAACAACAGCCGCCATTGGTGCTTTGCCCTCACAGGGTACCAATGAAAACCGTAAAATCCACTGTGGCACCCCCTAAGAAACAAGGAATAAGCCGAAAGAAGAAGAAGACCCCTGAGAGGTTTTGGCCTCTGAATCAAGGTCTTCTGAAGTCTTGAAATTTTCCCGTTCCAGATGAATTCAGATAATAATTTGTTAGTCTTACAAAAGAATGACTATGGGAGATAAATGGGTAGGTATTGGAACAAATAGAACAACTTTGGGATGGTATTCATTTTAACAGAATCGGTTCAGGCCGCTAGGGATAAATTTAACAAAGGCCAGCGTCCAAAATCATCCTGTGTCTTAGCAACCTATAGAGAATGTTAGACTTAAATTGGCCCTTTCTATGCAAATGAGCCTCATTACAGAAAAAAGTCAAATTCACAATCACCATCACTAATAGCCACATGCAGTTTGAGTGAAAATTATCAGCGTCTTCAGAGAGTTGGTGGTAACTGATGCCCAGACTTTCCAGTGATTATGGCAGCAGTGTGCTTGTGAGCGGATATTCTGCAGGAGAATATCACTTTTTGATTTAACCGAGACCGAAATCATTCACAGATACAGGTTGCCAGGTCTAAAAATTCTTGCTTATACTTGATAACATCAAGGATGACATTGAACCTGCCTACTGTGTTCTTGGCACAAAGCCACCGTTTAGTATACTTTGCCACATGGATAATTGCAATCAGATGCAAAACAAGGGCAAACTGCACTCAGTTGCAAAACTTCATAGATGTGTTTGCGCTGTAACAGCATTCACGCAATAGCTTTTGTGAATCAGACCTTGTGACGGGGCAGATAGTGGTTGCAAGTGATGCGCAGTTCATGGTGCTATCAGTGGCCACAATCCATTCTTTGTGAATTTGCCTGTCAATACAGAGCGAGTCTTGAAAAAATGAGAGAGCTCTGCAGATAGAAACAGATGAAAGAGGAGGGGGAGTTAGCAGATAATTAGAATAGTTATACTTACAATTAAGTTATCTTTTTTTGACCCCCCCCCCCTTTTTTTTCTTCCCCCAATTGTACTTGAGCAATTAACCCACTCTTCCAAGCTATCCCGGTCACGGTTCCACCCCCTCTACCGATCTGGGGAGGGCTGCAGACTACCACATGCCTCCTCTGATACATGTGGAGTCACCAGCCGCTTCTTTTCACCTGACAGTGAGGAGTTTTGCCAGGGGGACGTGGCACATGGGAGGATCACAATATTCCCCCCAGTTCCCCCCCGAACAGACACCCCGACCGACCAGAGGAGGCACTAGCGCAGCGACCAGGACACATACCCACATCCGGCTTCCCACCCGCAGACACGACCAATTGTGTCTGTAGAGACACCCGACCAAGCCGGAGGCAACACGGGGATTCAAACCGGCAATTCCCGTGTTGGTAGACAATGGAATAGACTGCCATGCCACCCAGACGCCCACAATGAAGTTCTCTTTCAAATCAAACATCCCAGAATATGAGTGGAAAGTATTGTTTTTGCAACTGCATTTATAACCTTTTTCTTTTTACTCAAATGTAGCTTAACCATGTCATGTGATATGCTACTTCAGTACACTTTAACGACAAATGTTACTGGGACCACTCCTGCATGACCCCAACAAGGAGGAATTTTGTTCTGAAAAAATGCCATCTTTTTTTAGCTTTAGAGGCCGATGTTGGTCTCTGTCGGGTTTTTAAAGAGCAGAATTATCGGACTTAAGAGCAGTCCTACATGACTCTAAAATCACCCAGGGTCCCATTCTAATGGGCAGGGGACATGGCTCCATAACAGGATTAGCCTAGCTTGTGGTTAGCGGACCAAATACAAGAGCAAAGAGGACTGTTGTAGAGCACTCTGTACTCAAAGCCAAACTCATACAAGCATGTAAACAAACTTGATGCAGGTATGTGGACAGCCAACAGATGTGCAAATATTTAGCCTACACTGTAGCTCACGCACATTATTCCTCCATGTTTAAACACACACACACACACACACACACACACACACACACACACACACACACACACACACACACACACACACACACACAGGTTAAATCAGGGACAACAGATGAGGCAGCCTGAGACGTTGTCTGATAGAGGGTTTAAGTTAAACCAGACGTTGGGTATGATGTAATAGAGCAGCCGAGTGACCTGATTCTTCGAAAAAAAATCCCCCCCCCTCCCTCAGTCTGTCTTCTAGCGTGGAGAGAGGATAAACATCCTTGAGACTGAGACAGAGGGACATTTATTCATTAAACTCTTTTTCTTCAACTCTCTCTCATTCTTCTCTGTCTATCTCTTTGTCTTTCTCTTTGTCTATCTCTATCTCTTTGTCTATCTCTTCCATTCTTTTGCACATACACACACACACACACACACACACACACACACACACACACACACACACACACACACACACACACACACACACACACACACACACACACACACACACACAGGTGTCCCGTCATGAGCGGAGAATCTCTCAGATTGAGCAACTTAACCAGATGCCCCTTTATCCAACGGAGAAGATTATCTGGGATGAGAACATCGTCCCGACAGAGTATTACTCAGGCGAAGGTACGTGTAGGCGTGCACGTGTTAGAGGTGTGTCTCTGTGTGCGTGTCAATACCTTTTACACAGGAACCCTCCCTCACCAACACCCCACAACTACACACCCACCCCAACCCCCGCCAATTGCTTTGTTATCGTTTTTCCCAAGGGCACTCAATTGGCACGGTGCTAGCACCCTTCTCATGGGGAATCCTCTTAAGCTGGCAGGGGCACCTTCACCCACTAAGATACCATCCATCATTCAAAGTAGACACCCCCTTAAGCGCATTACTCGTGTACGTTTGTAATAGACTTACAGACGCGAGAATGTACATATCACTAACAGGACTTTTAAGACTCTGACATCTGTGAGCTCAAAGCACTTTCTGTTGCCCCCCACCCCACCCCACCCCCCACCACCACCACCTTCTGTTGTTACTCTACAACAGAATAATTCATACTGCTGTACTGCTTTGTTTGCCTCTTTACCATGTTAACTGCGATCAACAAAAACAAACTCTCAGACCTCAACAGCAAAGCCATCACACGCAAGGCACTTATTATAGTACTCAACCCCAGGCACCCCCTCAACCCACTCTTCACTTTATTCCCATCTGGGCATAGGTACAGGTCCATTACCTGGTGAAGGGCCTTCTTTCTTTTGTCCCCTCTCCCATAGAAGCCCTAAAAGAAAATGCCCCTCTGAAATTCTTTGCATCTGTGTATCTATGTCCTCCTTAATGTCATGTACAATATATGGTTATAGTATTTGTACTTGTATATAGTACTTATGTACCCATGTGTGAGTGTATGTATGTGTGTAAATATTGTATGGAGGTAAACTTGTATTTTGATGTACAGAGTGTGTTAATATACAGACTGTGGCAACAAATTTCCTCAACAAGGAAGACGGATGATTAAAAGCATAATAAAGAATCCATCCATCTTTATATCTCTATCTGTCCTCCATGTTCATTCCTCTGTTCAGGTTGTCTGGCCTTGCCCAAGCTGAACCTCCAGTTTCTGACCCTCCATGACTACCTGCTGAGAAATTTTAACTTATTCCGTCTGGAGTCAACTTATGAGATCAGACAGGACATAGAGGATGTGGTATCACGAATGAAACCATGGTAAGACACTGTTTTTTTGTTTGGGGGGGGTATATAAAGCCTGTCAAATCATGAGATCTGATGTAATTTTCCTGTAAGAATTTAATCACGATGATTGTTCACCGTGATGTGAAAAAGAAAACGTTTTCCTTTTCAATTGTGCTATATTGGCACAAAACTATCTTTACCTAGTTTCAACCCATTCTTAATTGAATGTAAACCTCATGTGATAAACAACTGATAAGAAATGTTGCTTTTTCATTATTCATTCATACAAAAACAAACAGAAGCATAATGTGAAATGTTAAGTTGACATCATTGACTACTTTGCAGAACCCCTTTAGTAGCAACAGCCTAAAGTAATAATTGTCTTTATGGGTTATTAGTTGCTTGCATCGATGCAGGAAAATTCTGGTTCATTCCTCCTCCAAAATAGAATCACTTCAACTTATTCTTGTTTCCATTATCCTTACACAGAATCGACTTTCAGCTAGGCGTTAGCTGTCAGACAGATGGTCTCATAACTTTGCTCTAGAATATGCTGACATAGAAGATATTAATGGGAGACTCAATGATTGTAAGGTGTTTCAGTATTGTGGTTGAAAAACAGCCCCAAATCATCACCCCTCTACCACCATGCTTGACTTTTGGTATTAAGCTCTTTTGTGCATTAAAGGTGCTATGTACGAGATTTCAAACAACTATTTGCTTTGTAAAGAGATGGTGGAGTAATGGTGCCCCGAGCAGAGAATGACGTCACACTGTGTGTGTTGTAATCCGAGATTCTCTGTTGTTTGTTTTGGAAGCCGGTCCAGCCACGTGTTCATGTAAGTGCATCATGTTAGTGCGTGTGAGATAGCTAGCATTAGCAGGATAGCTAGCAAGCTAATGTTACATGGCTTTAGGTCACTTGGCAGATTGTAGAAATAGCTCCTTACCAAGCTGGATACGTTACTAATGTTAATAAAATAACTCTATACTGTAAAAAGCAATATTGAAATAATATTGAAATAACAGCCATAGCAATATTGAAATAATAGCCAAGAACCCAAATGGAGGGGGGAAGAATGTGAAGGGAGGGGGAGGTTTGTTTTGGTTTGTCTGAAATGCTGGTGCTGAATATCATATATTGGACATTTAAGGCCAGATAATTGCACGTTGGTTTTATCCGTCCAGAGGATACTGTCTTAATGTCTCAAGGTCTATCCATGTGCGCCTAAAAAAAATCTGAGTATTGAGGTTTGTCTAAAACCACAGCTGTACATATACACATATCACAGTTTTCACCATGCTGTTGAGCAAGCCTGGGCAATTACTTTCCATGGAGGGCCACATTAGAATATATTTTTGCCATCGTGGGCCAAAATCATATTACAGGATTATACATCATGTGTAAGACTGTGTTGACAGATATAGATACTGTAAATCATGTCCAGATATGCTATTTACTTTTTAACATACATAGAAATAAATCACATCCCTGTTGGTAGGCATTTTCATTATTAAACATGCAATGAACTACACGGAGGGAAAAGTACACCGTGCATTCAGCACCATGGACAGAACCCTTGTTAACGGGTATGCACAAAAACACATGAGAGAGCTCAACATTACATTTAAACTACTCAGTCAGTGTGAGGAGTGAGATCGCTGATGGGCATTGACTAGATCAGTGAAGTCTGATGTAGTTTCTGATGTCGCTATGTGCAGGATTGCTGAGAGGTGAGAGTCAGTAAGAGATGGTCTGTGCTTTGACTTGCTATATTTCATCACTGAAAATGTCTGTTCACATACATAGGTTGACCCAAACAGTACAAACATCTTCTGAGTATGACTCCTAATCTTTGGAAAGTTTTGTTCATCAAGAGATGCATAGGACCTCGTTAGTGACATTGTTTTGAATAGCTCTCCAATCACTGCATCAGACTGAAGATCGATAAGCTCAAGTTGCAGGTCAGCAGGAGTGTTATCAACATTGAAGGTGAAAGGAGAGGAAACCAACAGCATGCTATTTTCCAACACTGTGAAATCCTCAAAATGATGAGAAAACTCACCGTTCAAAGCACCCAGCAGCAGCAATGTATACTTCTCCCGCTGGTCATCTGATAGGGAACAGACTAGTAGTGTTGGAAGGTGGGTGAGATTGTTGGCGAGTCAGGAGGCGTAATTTTCCCTTGAAGGCTTTGACAAGGCTGTACATCTGATGTGCAAAAAGGTCCTTCCCTTGAAGTTTAGAATTCAGGTCATCCATGAGGGCCATGATGGCCATGGCTTGGGAAAATCGGCCAACCATTCTTTATCTTGCAGTTGAGGGGAATCCACATATTTTCCTTTCATTTTGAAAAACTCAACGATCTCTGACTTCTGGTCCCACACCCTTTTAAGCACCTTCCCCAAACTCAGCCATCTCATGTTTGTGTGGTAGGGGAGACCTGCCTGACCCGACTGTCTCTTCCAACAGTGAGACAAACTGGATGTGCTTTAAAGATTTTGCTCTTATGAAGTTTACCACTTTAGTGACTGTATCCACAACATGGCTCATTTTCAGAACACATTTACAGAGCACCTCCTGAATGCAATGCAGGAAAATAATTTTCTGAACTGGGTTCAGCTCAGCTACTTGATCTTGAATCCTTTTCAAAAGGCCAAAGTTTTTTCCTGTTAAGGTTGGGTAACCATCAGTGGTCACACTGGATAACTTTTCAAAACTCGGTCCCAGCTTTGCCACATACTTATTAAGTCTTTCCCTGTGGTTGTGCTCTTCATTGACTGTACTGAAGCAAGCTCCTCTGTAATTTCAAAGTCTGGGGTTATGCCTCGTAAGAATATCAACAACTGCGCCATATCTCATACTCTCATCTAGGGCTAAGGAGAAATAGGTGAAATCCTTTCACTTGACTTTCAGTTGTCATTTCATATTCTCTGCGATGTCCTCAACACGCCGTGTCAATGTACATCTTGACAGGGAAACATTTTCAAACAGCCCTTTCTTGTCAGGGCAAAGTATTGCTGCAGAGTCAAACATTCTTTAATGAATTCACCCTCAGTGACTGGCTTGCTGTGTTTAGCAATTCTGAGAGACAGTACATAGCTAGATCTCACAATTCCTTCATTTGCTGAATTTAGTTTTATGAAAAGTCCTTGCTGCTTTTGCAACAGAGAAAGAAACTCCTTCAATGCATTTGCCCTCTGCTGAAGAAATATTCCTATGTTTCTCTGCTTGCATGGTCTGGAAGTGTCGGGACAAGTTATAGTCTTTCAAGACACTGATGCTCTCGTTACATACTAAGCACACAGCTTTATTTTGATGTCCACTCTTTCTGGAACACCGTGCATTCATTGTCTACTTTCCTTTTCTTTAAAATCTTTGAAAAACGTTGCACAATTTCTCGCTAGCTACTATTTGTAACTGTGACGTGTGTCACCCTGTCAGTTACTGTCTGTCCTCATGTGGTTATTTATACGTGCCTTCAAAATAAATGTCCCACAATAAATGCCTCTGCCCAGGACTGCTGTAGAGCATGCCACAAAACCTCTAGTGAGCACACCGATATGCTCTGCTGTCCCAGAGCCTCGTCACTCTATACCCAAAGACTGTGACTCTACGATGAGGAACTTGAACCTGTGCATTTGAGGACATAGGGGCATAATGGATGCCGTGTCAAGTATGAAACCATGATTGGAGCTTGCTCAGTCTCTATGTAACTGTTGATCCAGGGCTCGGTGGTTGATATTCTCCTCCAAGGAGCACATTTACCCTTAGATTTTAAAAATTTAGAAGCATGGGGAATAAGTTAGCAGAATCATCTGTTGAATTATATCAAAATATTCACTCGTCCTCTGAAACTTACATTTCATGTACTGCTTACTGAATTTTTTAGGATGCAGTTGGTTATTTTTAGGAGCATATGCTTCTGATGTGCCTCAATGTAGAACCCTGTGTTCTAGTCCAGCATAGATCCAGCAGAAATCATGCAAGTAGGTTTGGCTTTCTGTGGACCTATGGAGCCCTCCCATGGAAATGCACTGCAGTGTTTTTTGCCCAATGTCGTTACCAAACCAGATCTATTGTTTCTGTATACTAGATTGATCCAGTGCAAAATGCAGAATGCTTGATGAGTATTGGCCAAATATTTAAGTGGCTCCTTGCTTTACGCACAAAGATCATTCTGCAGTTTGGGGTTAAGTGTTCAAATGCTCTATGAGTGCAGACATTGAGGAAGAGGGGACCTTTTTTTATTTTTCTTAATCCACCCAAATTTTTGTCCACTTAATCTACCCATATTTGCCGCCTGGTCTGGACATTTAAATCGGTGACCTTGACATGTCGGTCTCAAATCACTCAAGTAGCCAACATGCATGTGCACCCAATTCCACCAGGGCATGCAAACTACTTTTTTTTAATCCATTAGCTACAGCTATCAATACACCTTCAACTTGACTGACTGCAGTACAGTTTTCTGGAGCTTTTATTTCTTGTGTTTGATGTTCATTTTTTCTTTCTCTGACTGTTGATTGTGTGTGTCCTTCCACACAGGCAATCAGAATATGGGGGAGTGGTTTTTGGTGGCTGGGCCCGAATGGCTCAGACCATCACTTCCTTCTCCATAGTAGAGGTGGCCAAGCCCAACATAGGAGAAAACTGGCCCGCCCGTGTCCGTGCTGATGTCACTATCAACCTTAATGTACGAGACCACATTAAACACGAATGGGAAGGTATGTGATTATGTGTTTAGGTCTCTCTGACTTCATCTCACTTTTTTTTCGCTGTGTGTAGTTTTTATCAGTCATCCTAAACAGAATATCCTTACCTGACATACAAAATTGATATCAGCTCACAAAACCATATGCAGCAAAACAAAATTTACAATCAGAGCATTCTTCAAGAAGAGCTCTCCCTCCATACCGCCTCCCCACACATCACACCTCTAACAGGCATCAAAATAAGTCGTTTATGTCCTTTCGATAAATCTTCACTGACCACTATCCAATCTTGCCTGGCCTTGACTGGTGACCTATCCTAGCTGCACGTCTGCGTGTAGACATGCTATTCCTGGGTCACCTCCATCACCTGCTCTCTGTGCTTTATTTTTTTATTTTCTCATTATTTCTCTCTCCGTCTGCCTTTAGGCAGGGGTGTTATTGTTCCTCTAGTTGTCCCCTTCAGACATTGATTCACAGGGAACAGAGGAAGCAACCTGAAGCCTTGGGGAGTCTGACTGCTTTGGTTATCTAAAAGATGATATGGGTTGTGCTCACATGTCGGCATGTGCCAGCAGCAGAAAGCAAAAGTGAAAACATGAAACAAAGATTTTAAGTGGGATGTATTGCGCAAGTAATGTGGAGTTTTCACTGGATTAAGAAAATATTGACGTATGAACTATTGATGAATCAAAGATGAATCGATATATACCAGAAAAATCTTCAGTGACTCGAACAGTATTGTTCAGTGTCATTAGTGTAATGCAATCCAAGTTTTTGAGCCTCAAAATCTTATCTCCACTCACTTTTTTTTAAACATTTGGTTATTTATTCCGTTTTACATTTATTTATTTATTTACTTTTCCTTCTCGGGGTTTTTTTTTTTTTGGAGTATATTTTGGAGTGCAGTGTAGGTGTGGAGGTATGATTTCATTTCCTCCTCAGCATCCCTCCACATTGTATAATTAGAGCCTCATGTTTTAAAGATAAGCCAGATGCTGACAGGGCAGTTTTTCTCTCGGTGTCTCACTTTCAAATCTGCCTCTCTCTCTTTCTCTGACCCTGTCCCTAACATACTTCCTCCCCATTGCTCTCTTTAAACCCCCCTACCCCTCTCTTTCTCTCTAGGGCTGAGGAAACATGACGTTTGCTTTCTGATCACAGTACGCCCCAACCTGCCCTATGGCACACGCTTCGACCGGCGCCAGCCCTTCCTGGAGCAGACTGGCCTGGTGTATGTGAGAGGCTGCGAGGTGCAGGGCATGCTAGATGACAAGGGACGCGTCATTGAGGAAGGTATGCTCGCTCACTCGTGCTCTCACATGTGCGTGCACATGAGCCATCTCGCACAATCGTTGCACATACACGCCGATGCCGAGCATATCTGCACATTCATACCCGTGATCTTTGACACCATTCTTCCCATCAGACCATGACCCATACTTTTTCCCTGATCCTCTAGAGCAGGGGTCGGGAACCTTTTTGACAGGGAGAGCCATAAAAGCCAAATATTTCTAAATATATTTCATTGAGAGCCATATAGTATTTTTAACGTATAATAAATTAAATATGTCTTACTTTTAATGCGACTTCTGGTGCTGCATGGTTTTGCTGATGGCCTTGTAGTCTGGTTCATACGTGGTGAGGTTGAGCTTCATGCAGGCGTTGAGGCTTCCATCAGTTAAACGTGATCGTAGGTTGGTCTTAATGTTCCTCATATGCAAGAAAGACTGTTCACATGCATATGTAGAGCCAAACATGGTCAATACGGCAATACTCACACGCTGCATTGTGTGGTATGTCACAGGAAGCTCGTTCCAAGTTTTAAGAATCAGCTGGTCTTCAGGTTGAAGATTTTTAATTTCTGTCCACTTGTGTTCCCTCGCCAGCTCTGCTCGCTGTCGCGCAAGACTTTCCAACTCTCCATTAAGTGACTTGAACTTACTCATCCACATGTCTGATGCCTTCAGGTCAGCAACTTCCAGCTCCAAGTCTCCGATAGAGACCCCGGGGATGCATGTCAGGTCGATTTTGTCCACTGCACACTCATGTGGATGAGTGATGAACTTGAAAAGACCAGTGCGCGCACGAAATTCTCCAAAACGTGCTTTGAATGACTGCAGGAGATTGAACGTAAAGCCAGCTAGCTGCTGGAGATCCAGATGTTGAGTGGAGTCACTTGCTAAGCATGCATCTCTAAATTGTTGCAGTCTTTCAAAGTGCAGAAGACGACCTGTTTCAATGTCCCTGAGAAAGACTTCCAGCTTGCTTTCAAATGCAAACACTGCTTGTTGAAGGGATGAGATTGTATTTCCAATACCTTGCATTTTCACATTGAGCTGGTTCAGATGGCCAGTTATGTCCACGAGATAGTGAAACTGCAGGAGCCAGTCAGTGTTGTCTAGCTCAGGATGCTTGACGCCTTTCATTTCAAGAAAAGTCCGGATTTCACTCAGGCAAGCTGCAAAACGGCTGAGCACCTTCCCCCTTGACAACCAACGCACGTTGCTGTGTAAAAGCAGACCGGGATAATGATTCCCAACTTCTTCTAACAGAGCTTTAAACTGGCGATCATTTAAAGCTCGGGCAACAATAAAGTTGACCACTCGAATGACCAGAGACATCACCTCGCCAAGCTCCTGGCCACACGTCTGAGCGCAAAGCGCCTCCTGGTGCAGGATGCAATGAAAACTTAGGATGGCTCTCTTTTCATGTTCACGGAGAAGCGCTACAAATCCTTTGTTCTTCCCCAACATACAGGGTGCACCATCAGTACAGACAGAAATAAGTTTATCCATCGGTAGTTTTTTTTCTTTAGCAAACTCCATGAAAGACATGAATAAATCCTCTCCTCTTGTTGTCCCTTTCATTGGCAAAACAGCCAAGCTTTCCTCACGCAGTGTGTCACCTGCAGCATACCTGGCAATGATACTGCACTGAGATAGATGGCTAACGTCTGTTGACTCATCTAACGCGAGAGAAAAGTATGTCCCGGCGTTTATGTCCTTAATTTGTGTTTCCTCGACTTGATTTGCCATCATGATGCTACGATCGTGCACAGTTCTTGCTGACAGGGGCATGTCTTTTATTCGTTTGATTATCTTGTCTTTATTTGGGAAGTCATCAAACAGTTCATTGGCCACATCAAGCATGAATGTTTTGGCATACTCGCCATCTGTGAATGACTTTCCATTCCTTACTATTGCCAAAGCCCCCGCAAAGCTAGCGGAATTCCCGTCACCTTGCTTGGTCCACACACGTAGTTGCTTTTGACTCGTCTGCACTCTCCGCTGTAGCTCCTCGCATGCCCTTTTCCTGCTGTCCCCCGCTGGAGATTTCCATGCAAATGAAGCATGGTGCGTATCGAAGTGCCGCTTTATATTTGACCGTTTCATCGATGCAATTTTATCATTGCATATTAGACATACCGCAGATCCTGCTCTCTCCACAAATGCAAATTCCTCTGTCCACGCAGCCTGGAATGCACGGTAATCATCGTCTTTTTTTCTTTTCGCCATCTTTTCCGTTACAAGGGTTGAAGCGGATAAACTAGTTGGCTATCTGATAAAATTGATTTCTTCACCTTTACAATGACCCGGACATGCTCGCGAGCCATTGGTTCCCGACCCGACCCACGGGTGACCCGTGACCCGTGACCCGTGAAATTTATCTTCAAAACTAATTTCTGTTTACTTTAAAATGACACAGTATTATTAAGAAATATCACAAGTATTTTAAAATCAGTTCCAAACTGATTTTTTTGAAAAAAAAATAATTTTCAACTCAAAATTGTCTGGGAGCCATATGCCGTCACCGGAAGAGCCATATATGGCTCGCGAGCCATAGGTTCCCGACCGCTGCTCTAGAGGAAGTCAGATTAGGGTTGTCATGGTGACAGTCATGGTCCAACCTGACCTATCCACATTAACATTCCATTAAACTGAGGTCGGTTGTGACACCTGAGTGCGCTATACCTCATCCCCTGGTTTATCTACATTTAGCACTAGGGCGGGATTTGCTGCATTTATGTCTGTGCTCCTACAATGAGACAGCAGATGTGTTTTTCCAGCATAATACGGTAGTAATGTGATGTGTAGGTTACAAAAGGGGTGAGGCGATATGAAAATTTTATGTCATGATTATTTGGCCAAAATAATTTTTATTCATGATATTATCCTGATAAACATCAAAATATGCTTAAAACTCTTAAAATGGCACTAAAACATACTGGAATCACTTTATCTTACATTTTGTTAAGAAACAAATATTTTTATTGCATCACAGATAGGACACACATACCTTCTGAGTGAAAAACAAACAAGGACAGATTCAGACTATGGCCAACACCCAGCCACTTCAGTCATGGTGACAGGCTTAGGATTTTGGAACAACTGGAAAGATGTGGGCTCCCCCTTGTGGCAATCTAACAAAAATGGAGGAAATCTCTGTCTGTATGTGTGTCTGTCCTTCCATTTTCTCAGTAACCGTTCATCTGATCGACTTCACACTTGGCGGGTGTATTGCTGAGGGCCCAATGAAGTGCAGTGTTGAGTGTGAAGTTGTTTGGGTGAGCAGTTCTCGAGAAAGCTGCAAGCATAAACGTTTTCAACGAAGTTAATCATAAAACCTCTCATAGCTGCCTCTGCTTCTTCGCTTCCCATGGTGTCAATGTGCGGAAACACAAACAGCGTTACTCTACCATTGCAACCCACATTTTGGTCAGAGGGGGGATTACACCTGTGGTCCTTCAAGTGTTGAGGGTGAAGTTGTTTGGATGAGTCGTTCTTGAGAAAGCTGCAAGCAGCAATACCGGAGGCCAAACAATCGGCCCGTTCCGAGCAGTTACGTTTTGAATGGGCACTGCAATAGTTAAAAATAAATCAGGAAATCAATGTAGGACTGTACATTAGCGAGCTAGACAGCTTTTTCAAGTCACTCATGAAGCTATTCACAATTATCCCCATTTATGATTGTCCCGATAATGGCAATTCACCATGATCAACTTTTCGTGAGTGTTTTTTATCACAATCTGTGATCAAATCCTATATCGTCCCATCCCTAGGTTATACTCAGCTCTCACTCTGAAACAAATTATGACAATTTAGCGACATGGGTTTCAACATAGCCTTTTATTTAATCTGCTGTCAGCTTGATACAGGTAACATATTTTCCATATCCAATAGAAACTAAAAATGTATAGTATAACCTTTTGACAACGATAGACTTGAGGCTGAAAAACCCCTTCAATGTTACCTTTTGAAACCCCCAGGGCTTCTTTGGATGATGTATTGAATATGTATGTACCCACAAAAATGCACAATAAAGTGACCCACTAATATTCCTAGGAAGGAACAAAAGCCCAAAGCTGTTTCACTGAATGGTCAGTTAATCTGAGTTAACCCAGAGCACTGTTACTCTAAGCCCCCCCCCCCCCCACATTGGAATATGTGTTCATGTACTGAAGCACCTGTCTCTTTTTTCACTCTCATCTGGATTAAATATGCAGAAAGCGAAGCTTTCTGAGTACACATCCGGCTAGGGAACATGCCACTACCAACTTGTTTAAATTGTCAGATCCTCACTGGGGATGATTGGCACACCGGTTCCCTGGCTGGCAGGTTGGTGTCACCGAAATCATCAGGCACTTGGAGAAAGTGTGAGGAGAGAGAGGAAAAGGTTTTAGAAACGACCAACCAGCAGATAAAGTATTAGATTCCAGTCTTCTCTTCATTTGAAGAAAAGTGTATCACACACATAGGGGATATCAATATTAAATTAAATTTTACTCAGTAAATTTTAGCTGAATAAATACGTCCTTTATTCTATCAAGTACGGAGTCAGTGTAATCCTTTAATAGCTGGGTCCTTATTGAAATGATACACTGGTCTACCTATACGGACTGATCACACAACCCAGCTGTCTTTCACCATTCTTCCATGGGGCTGAGCATCTTTCCCTCGAGGGCAAAATAGCTGGCAGAACAAGTTCACCGCAGCCAACCATCGGGATAAAATGTAATAGTTAGCTATAAACTACTGTCGATTTTTGGATGACTGACTGCATTCTGCTGATCATTTTAAGTGTTTTACTACAAGTATTAGCTCTTGAAAATACTAATGAAAAACTAAAATACATATTTACTAGTCAGAAGCCCTTGCTTATCAAACTTCTATCCAAGTAATTTTGTTTTGTTTATATACATAAGTACATAGGTCTTTACATTTGTATGTCATGGAAAGATAGGATGCATCATGGGGTTGGTGCTGCAGTCAGCAGGCCCTGGACTGGCACTGTGATGGTCTTTGGAAGGTATTATTCAGAGCAGTATCTGAAAAATTCACCGAAAGCAAAATAAACCAAAAGAGAAATCCCTGATCATTATAAAGAGCCAGATAATGAAAAAAATGTGTTATGTTGTACATTCTAAACGGGGGGATGCAGCACGTGGGAGGATCACGCTATTCTCCCCAGTTCCCCCTCCCCCCCAAACAGGCGCCCCGACCGACCAGAGGAGGCGCTAGTGAGGTAACACGGGGATTCGATCCGGCGATCCCCATGTTGGCAGGCAATGAAATAGACCGCTACACTACCCGGACACCCCCCTAGTCAATACCGCAATTTTGTCTTGATAAAATTCATCAAACTGAAACCAGATCCCAGTCTGTGCTAGTTGCTTGGAACTTTCTATACATGTCGATCAGCTGTGCCAGCTCTCGAAACTCCTCACTTATCAACTTCTTTGATTAACGTCGCATCAAACAACCACAGTCTTTCTTTTTCCCTAGCCATGAGTTTGAAATGCAAATGGCTCCTACTGAAAGATATCTTTTGTGTCAGCCTTTTTGGTTTGCTTCAGAAACATCTGGAGCTTTAACAAAAGTCTGGTCACTTCATGAAACGTTTTATCAAGCAGTTCTTTTTTAAAAAGTGAAACTGGTCTTTTTCCAGTTTGTAAAGGTAATGTTACTCCTCTTTGTTAAATCAGTACTGTTCACTACTCACTCATACTTCCAATCAGCCAGTAACTTGCGGCTTTGCACATTTGAGGTTGTGGGATGTATGCTGAAATAATATGATTTTATTTGTCACATATCAACGTCGGACAAGTCAGTCAGTGCAAAGGATTTAAGACTAATATGTAATTCACTCTCATAATTGGTTTACTGACCAAAAGTTGGCAGTTATAATTTGTTGTTGTTTTTTTCCCCCCTCATCCAATTTCATTTCATGCACTTCATGCACAGTCTGAAATCCTGCTACACTTGCCCTACTGCTAGCCCGTCAGTTGGTGCACACAGTTTAGAGGAAAAACATTGGTACTGAGGGTTTGGCATCCATTCTTCAGCTATCACCGCACTCATTTTAGAAAGGGGGATTTGAAGATGTGCACACATATACATGCACACGCGCACCAGAGGCCAACCGGATTGAGTTTCACCCCACTCTCTGCCCTGTGGCTCGGTACAGGAATCCTATTTAGATGTCTGTGAAAGCTGCCCTTGCTGCATCACACTGGCTTCCTATGGGAATAAGTCTAAAGCCCCTGGCCTGCCTGTCAGGCATCCCAGTGTAATTCCTGCTTCTGCTTGGGAGTCATCAGAATGTAAGGCCTGTTCCTGCTGAGGTGGGACATAGCATGTCCCAGCCAGGACACTGAGGGCTAAGCTCTTTTTATGTGGGCTGCTGTTGGGAAGATGAAAGAATGGGGCAGCGATATTAATTTAATATTCGGAATACTGCTCTACTTGGTGGGCTGGGTGTGTGCACACATGCTCACATATACACACACATTAGATATATATAGTTTCAGTTTAATGTAAACTGCCTTTTTATGTCTTTTTATGCCTAAATGAGATTGCACATCAATACTCTTTCATTGGTTTCATATTTAGGGAGCAGGCTTTTACAGGTTACCTTGAGAATTACTGAACACTTGACTATCAAGCTTATGTCAAAGTAACAGTTTTGGCCTACATTTGGCCACTGGTTTAAGTTGCATGGCACATAGCAGACACTATGTAAACATCCATCCATCCTTCCATCCATTATCCAAACTGCTTATCCTGCTCTCAGAGTCGCAGGGATGCTGGAGCCTATCCCAGCAGTCATTGGGTGGCAGGCGATGAGACGCCCTGGACAGGCCACCAGTCCATCACAGGAAATATGTCCTTTATAAAGTAGTTTTTGTCTGGTTATTTTGTACATGTATGCTTGTTTTTCTTTGGATAAGGATAATTTTGATCATTGAAAAGCAGCTGAGGTTACATAAAAGGATATGGTTAATAGTAAATACATAATTCAATACATTGTTGATCTATGTGAGGGAAATCATTGTTACTTTATGCTCCTCTACGGGGGGATCAGAGCATAAGCTGCAGTAACAGCCCTGTAGCTGACAGGGATTCAGTGTATTGCTCAAAGACACATCAATAAGGCTGTAATGGTCTGCTGATGTGTTTGACCTCCGTTTTTGTGCCAGTACTAATGACAACTTTTGCTAGTTTGAATAGAATAGGAACCCAGTAAGCCTCCGGTTGATTAGGTTTTCACATCGCTTTTACCATTGACTACACATAATTTGCCACAGTCATGCATAATTAATAATTAAAATGAGTTTTTCCCCCTTCAACCAGGTCCTGAACCGAAGCCGAAGCTGCGGGGAGACTCCAGAACATTCCGTGTATGGCTGGATCCTAACCAGTACCAGCAGGACATGACAAACAGCATCCAGAACAGCACAGAAGACCCCTACGAGACCTTCAACATCATCATGAGGCGCAAACCCAAGGAAAATAACTTCAAGGTGGACAGAATTTAACACACTCAAATCTGCCCTTCTGTACAACCTAGCAAAGCTGCACACTCCCCTCCTTCCTCTCTCTACTTCTCTCCATCTTTCCATTCCTCTCCCTTCCCTCTTTTTAAACTGCATCTCCCGGCCTTGAGCCCCTTGCCCTCCCAACATCATACGCAGTTGATCAATCACTCGTATTGGACTGCTTGGCTCTAGTAGTTGTGAGGTTGCGGGCAGGATGGCTCCAGGATTATCACCAGCTCAAGGCCCCCCCTCACACTGATCCCAAAAAGATCACGCTTTCCTGTGTGACCTTGTGACCCCCCCCCATATACACATACACACACACACAAAACACACTCATGTCCCCTCTAGAAATCAATTTTTCATGCAACCAGCTTGCAAGTCATGTGCATTGTTGTATTAAGTTGTACTTCTGAAGGGCTGGAAAAGCTGATTAAAGAACAGAAAATCCTTGAAGAGGTACTGCACACTTAAACATGTTTTTTGAGCTATACACCAAAAGATGACTGTACTGTGATGAAACTCATCAATGCTAGTATTAATATTGAAATTTCTTAGCAGATTTATAAAAATCGGCATTTCATGGGTTGAAAATGGCTCAACACGCCATCTACAGTTTTACATCAGCCCTGAACCTTGCAAGGCCAATGCTGACTAATGCTACGTTCAGACCAAAGGCGGCGAGAATTTTTTGGGCGGCGTGATTGCATGCAAAGTCAATGGGAGGAGGCGAATGGGCGGAATAATTCGCGGCGAAATTACGGGCGGCGTGAATTGGGCGAATCGAGCGATGAACGCGCCTTCGCGGGAGTTAAAAAATGTCCAACTCGGGCGAAGATTTCGCCAGGCGATAGCCAATCACCTTCAAGTAGGGTTAGAACCCGCCTTCATGTTGGGAAAGAATACACGCCCCCTACCCAGAATTCCGGTGAAATTCACCAAGTTGGGCATGTCTCCGGTTTATGCTATGAACCCAAACCGAACGCTGACGCCGGTTTCGGCGGCGCAAGTTGATATAAAGCAGAGCCACCGCAACTGATCTCTGTCGCTCATCCATGATGATCACAAGTAAACACAAACTGCTCGTGTGTGGTATTTGTTGTGTGCAGTCTAGCAAACTTGCTAGCAGCGTTGGTATAACTAGACTGCTTGTTGTGACGTCAACACAGCGAATTCGTGTTCTGTTCGAACACACCTGGCGGAGCTGGCGGCCAAACATGGGCGAACAAAGCGGCGCCAACTCTCTCGCCGCCTTTGGTCTGAACGTAGCATTAGAGTCACCGGTTGGGACTTATCTACGTCTAGAAATTTAAATAAAAAAGAATGTTATCATCCTCTAACCATGGGGCCCCCTTCCATCTGCATCGAGGCAGTCGGGGCATCTACGCGGGGTGGTGCCAGAAGGCGGGACGGTGCAGGGGAATTGATGTGGCGGTGACTCTGGACGCACACTGGGCCCTTCTTGCGGATCTCTGAACTGACACTGAATCAATTCAGTGTCGCTCTCTATTTTTCTTTGGCCAGGAAATGTCACTAAGCAACTCCTGCCTTACACATCCATGCACCCCTCCCTGCTGCTGCACCTCCCTCCTCAGCCCCTTGCCCACTATTAAGCATTTTTTAAATTTATGGATGGGGTGGAGTTAGGCTCAGACCTTGGGAGAAGTTACTCTTTAACGCATGGTCAGGTATCTAGACATTCCTGCATTTTCCTAGCCTGGGAACCAGAAGAATTTGCAAATGCTAATTAGTGTGGCTCGGCTCCTCTCGGTTCATTTTCGATTTCCAAGGGGTGTTATCAACAAGCGCACACCAGAATTTGTCTGGACGCAATTGGATAGACCTACAACCAATCAGAGCAAAGTTTACTCACTATGTTTAATCACTATGTAATGTTTAATCACTATGTAAAAGTTTAATCACTATGTGTGATATGTTGATTAAACTTTTACCAAATCCTGTCGGAACTATGGGAAACAATACCGTCGCAATAGCTGATTCAACAGACATATCACACCTCAGCGGCAGCCAACGACGCTCTGTACGTCAGCGTTATTTTTTTCCCCACCGACATTCCTGGAAGACCCGCCCCTACTCTTCGTCTAATTTGCTAAACCACCTTAATCTAACGCTAACCTTAACCAATCTAAGCAACAGAGGCAACGAGTGTAAGCCAATCAGAGACAGAGTTCCTGGAATGCAGGTGGGGAAAAAAAAGGCTGTACGTCATCATATCAAACCCGCCCCATATTAGATAAACAGCTGTGATTGGCCCGACCTGGGCCAGGTCAACTGGAAATCTGTCTGAACGGGAGGGTGGCTAAATGTATATGCCAGAGCAAATGTAAAATATAAGTTTGCAGATTTGTCTGGTTCCTAGGCTAGCATTTTCTTTTTTTTGGATTTTCCCCCCCCTTTTTCTCCCCAATTGTACCCAGCTAATTACCCCAGTCTTCCGAGACATCCTGGTCATTGCTCCACGCCCTCTGCCGATCCGGGGAGGGCTGCAGACTAACACATGCCTCCTCCGATACATGTGGCGTCACCAGCTGCTTCTTTTTCACCTGACAGTGGGGAGTTTCACCAGGGGGATGTAGTGCATGGGAGGATCATGCTATTACCCCCAGTTCCCCCTCCCCCCTGAACAGGCGCCCTGATCGACCAGAGGAGGCGCTAGTGCAGCAACCAGGACACATACCCACATCCGGCTTCCCACTCGCAGACACGGCAAATTGTGTCGATAGGGACGCCCAACCAAGCCAGAGGTAACACGGGGATTTGAACCGAAGGTCCCCTTGTTGGTAGGCAATGGAATAGACCGCTACGCTACCTGAACACCCCCCCCCACCACCCCTTAGACTAACATTTTCTAGTAATCATGTAAAAGTTACTGTCATTGATTCATAAAGCCTAGTTTTGTTCATTTCTGTCTTGTGTTTTCAAGATTCAAGATTCAAGAGTTTTATTTGTCACATACACAAGTACAAGTCCCGAGTGCAGTGAAATGAAGGGAAAAAAAAGCCTAGTTTTGTTCGGTTTCTCTCTTTGCTCATTTTCCTGAATGTTTATTGTGCACAAAACATTTGGATTTTTTTTGTCACTTCTTTTAATAGGGAACTTTTAATGATAGCCTCACAACATCTATTAATTCTGCTCACACACACATTTTAACCCAGTGGAATGAATGACAGGTGTTTTTGAAAGAAAATTACAAGTTTCTTGATGAATTTTGAGTGCAAAGTAACTAATAGGCATTCAAGAAACACTCTTCTCCATCTCTTCTCCACTCTTCTCCAGAGATAAGACAGATGAGTTTCCCAGTCAGGCATTTGAGATAGAAGGCAAATGACAGATGGCAGCTCATTATGCTATAAATGACAGGCACAAATGTCCCATTGCCCCATCATTCCACCATGCAGTTGTTATTCTAATCTTGCTAAATCTTCTCTTGTTTTGCTAGTTTAAACCTTTTTTAGCGATGCTATATGTAGTCTTTCAACAGTTCTTTTCCCTTGCATTATTTGAATGTATATTATTTTTCATAATGGAGTTTTTCACTAATACTAGGTGTTTGTTTGATACCTATTCAAGCATGTATTTGTATCCCTCCAAATCAGGCAGTATTGGAGACCATCCGAAACCTTATGAACACAGAATGTGTCGTCCCAGATTGGCTTCATGACATCATTCTTGGCTACGGTGACCCGGGGAGTGCCCATTACTCCAAAATGCCAAATCAGATCTCCACGCTGGACTTCAATGATACATTCTTGTCTCTGGACCACTTACGCTCTTGTTTCCCAGGTTACACAGTCAAGGTCACCGAGGAGAATCCCAAACTGCAAGTCCCCCCTTTCAGGTTAGGGTCAGAGGTCAAATGATACTGCAGAATAAGGTCTTAATGAGGGTGTCTTGTCTCAATGATGAATGATGCGATTACAAAAGAAAGGATCTGTATGGCCCAGAAATTTCCCAGTTCTTTCATAACCTTGCATTAGTTATGGTAATTTATGTTGTGCCTCCTTATAAACTTCCAGCACCGTAGAGAATGGCTGTAATTAATCACACCGTCATATTCTGTTTTTCTATGCTCTGAGTAAACCATATTTAATCACTGACCTTGGGCCTTTGTTTGTTACAGAATCAAATTCCCTGTCCAGAAAACAACAGACAAAGGGAGAAAGAGGAAAGCTGATGAGGATGAAGAAGATAAAGAGGAAGACCAAACTTTGATTGTTGAACCCCATGTCACTCTCAACCGTGGGCCATACCCTTACAACCAGCCCAAACGGTGAGGGTCAAAACCATGAATCAGTTTTCTATGTTTATAAGCTACCCACATTTACAAGTCAAGAAACTCTGTGATGTTTGGTTAAATTTAGCCCTCTGACTAGAATCAGGGCCCTGATCCCAAATAAAGCAGAGACAACAAGACACTATGTCAACTTTGTGCTTTAGGTCCAAGCGTGCCTCAAGGCTACAACTTGAACTTCTACTCAAATGTGCGCATGTGCACTTGTGCTTGTGCATGTACTATATGGGTGCTCCCGTAGCTTGAGGACCTTTTAGTGAACCATTTTATATGGCAATCCAGATGAAAAAAATGCATATCTTATGTTGTTTATTTTCTCTTAGTGCATATTTGAGCCCTGTTGTAACTTAGATGTTTCTGACGACGTACATTTCCTTGTCCATTTGTGCTCCCTTCTTTGGATTTGCTGGCCATTTTTTGTGTTTTTATGGCTGTTGGTATGTTCAAAGTTGGACATTTTTATGCAATGTAGTTGAATCCAGAAAGGCTGGTAGTGGTTGCATTCTTCCATATATCAAATCAAGACAAATTAATTGCCCTCTTTCATTAGCATTCATCTGGCAGTAATTCGCATTTTCATGTTGCACATTGATATTGAAATCTTGGGATTAACAATAGGTCCTGGGGGGGGGTTCCTTCACTGAACCATCTTTCATGATTGTTTCAAAAATAACATCACAACAAAGCTTGTTGTGTCGAGCATCTGTTTATTGATAACAGTTGTAGGAGCTCTCAAGGTTTCAATATTTCAGACTAATTACTTGGTATCCTATTATTTTAGCAATAATGTAAATGTTGTTTTATTTCTTGCAGGAACACAATTCAGTTTACTCCTACTCAGATAGAAGCCATACGAGCTGGGATGCAGCCGGGGCTTACTATGGTAAGGACATTTGATTGTGTTAGTACGTACACTCTGGGTATCTTATTGAGAATTCTAATAAAATGCTGTAGTAAACATTAATGTTGTCTAAAATTTTTAGGAAATGTGAAAATTTGTTGAAATGTTTTTGAGACAATTATTTTTTAACATCCAAATTATGTTGCCAGTAGATGAGGGTATATGAGGAACAGTTTTCAAACTAAAAAATATTCAAATTGGCCAACTCAAAGCTACAGGGCTGGAGATGATAATTTTTATTTAACTTACTGACAGCTTTGAACACTGTGGTAATTGCAGTGGTGTTTGAGGAATCTGAATCCCAGAGATCCATTTGAAATTAAACTGCTCACTATAATACTGCATCAGCGTGCTCACCACCAACCCCCCCATAAAACAGGATTTAAGCTATTGATTAAATGGTATGTGTTGGTGAATATCTTTTGAGCTTTGCAACATTTTTTTTTTTTTTTTTTTGGTGGGGGGATTTTCCCCCCTTTTTCTCCCCAATCATACCCGGCTAGTTACCCCACTCTTCCAAGCCATTCCGGTTGCTGTGCCACCCCTTTTGCTGATCCGGGGAGGGCTGTAGACTACCACATTCCTCCTCCGATACATGTGGGGTCACCAGCCGCTTCTTTTCACTTGACAATGAGGAGTTTCACCAGAGGGACATAGTGCGTGGGAGGATCACGCTATTCCCTCCAGTCCCCCCCCGAACCGACGCCCCGTCCAACCAGAGGAGGCGCTAGTGCAGAGACCAGAACACATACCCACATCCGGCTTCCCACCCGCAGACACGGCCAATTGTGTCTGTAGGGACACCTGACCAAGCCAGAGGTAACACGGGGATTCGAACTGGTGGTCCCCGTGTTGGTAGGCAACGGAATAGGCCGCCATGTCACCCGGATGCTCCTTAGAGCTTTGCGACAATGTTGTAAAGCTCTCTTCAAACCCACTGTTACCACTTTTTTCCACTTTAAACTCTCAAACATGCATGTTAAACATGTGAAACATGATACACGTATTATTTTTCCCAGGAATGTCTAGCCTGAAAGTAGTCATTCAAGTGAGCAACTACAAAAGCATTTTTGGCTTGGATATTCATGGATGAGCTATTGTCTTAAAAACGCCAACGGTACAAAGTATCAAAAAGGACATTTGTTTACCTATAGATGTTCAGAGTTGTAGTTTTGATCGCATGTCTGAGTTGTAGCTCGACAGACAGGAATATGCAGCCAAAAATAACATGTACTGGTCTTGGCTATTAAGTGGATGGTCATGGAGTTAGTCATGGAATTTGACAAGTTATTGTCTGAAGATGTGGAAATCGTGTTTTTCAATGAAAGATTGCACATATGATTAAATCCTCATCATCACTGAATGTAGAACATCGCACACTGAAAACTCTTTATACCCAACAATGCTTCTTATCAACTGACAGTGCTGGCCATTCGCCTTTTAAAAAAAAAATCCTCTCTGTGACTCCTGCATTTCCACAAGTTTCATATTTGTTAGGTCAGAATTATTCCACTGACTGCTGTCATTACAAGTGCATATTGTCCATGCATCTTACCCTAAAGATGAGGATTTGCAACCGCTTTTGTGCCAATCTGAGTGACATAAAGCAAAAGGACTCTCAGCAGTAAATATGCCGGCATACATTCACCCTTCACTCATGTAGATTTTAATGAACTGTAGTGACTTACTGCCCTGAAAGCCCCAGCTGTAAATTAAGTTGAACATTGCCCGTAAAATACATATACTAACACACACAAAAAAATATGAAGCCTGTAGATGGGTCCAAGCGCAATTACATTCACACATAACCGCATCCATGTCATTCCAGCCTCTTTGCTGTCCTGTCTATGCCATCGCACAAGCATACACGCACAGACGCCATCAGTTTTACAAAAGCGTCATTCTCGCTTGTTGATGGGTAGCTGGCAGTTGGCTCTGAGATGTTATTTATTGTGCAGCTAGCCGAGGTAAATTTGGCGGGTCGGCTATCAGCAGAGTCCTAAAACAACTCGCATGCTCGCCTTGTTTTGCTCCCCACCTCACCTCTCCAATACCCTTCCCTGGCATGTGTCATAGTCGTTAGCAGCCAAGTCAGACAAACACTCCCTGCCTGCCTGCCTGCCAGGCTCACCTTTCATCTGTGAAAACCAAGGAGGTGTTTATGTGTTGTGTTGTTCGGGGAAGTCTAATAATTGTAGTCACTATATTTAGCAGAAATTATTCACCTGAGATAACGTATACCATGACCAAATTGTCTCATAAATATTAATCAAGTAAATAAAATGTGTATATATCCTGTAGTTGAGTGAATATGAGGCTTATGATAGTGCGAACCTGTAAGCCAAGGAGATGGTGACATCCAGATAAAAAAAAAAAAACAATACGAAGGGTCTTGAATGGTCTTGCATTTTGTATTGTGTAACTTCCCTCCTTAACTCCCGAGCTCTCTCTGTCCCTACATGTTTGTCTATGGCGGCTCGATGGCCTAGTGGTTAGCACTGTTGCCTCACAGCAAGAAGGTCCTGGGTTCGAACCCCAGGCTGTCCCAGGTCCTTTCTGTGTGGAGTTTACATGTTCTCCCCATGTCTGCGTGGGTTTCCTCTGGGTGCTCCAGTTTCCTCCCACCATTAAAAAGACATGCATGTTAGGGTTAATACCCCGGTCTGTGCCCTTGAGCAAGGCAATGGAAAGAAGAACTGGAGTTGCTCCCCCGACGCTGCAGCTGCCCACTGCTGTTATACAATAGGATGGGTTAAATGCAGAGAGTGAATTTCATAGTATGTATGTACAAATGACATATTCTATTCTACTCTGTTCTATTCTATTCTATTCTGTTCTGTTCTGTTCTGTGTGCGGTTAGACTGACCTGGCATGCTAGGCGGCACCACAAGGCCCGTCTGAGGAGGACTAACGCTCAGCTAGCGCGTTCTGACAGGCGCAGGGCCTTGCTGTCACAACCACTTGGTTGTGTCTCTACCACAGCAGGGGCATTTGTCAGTGTGACCTAACTTCTTACCATGCTTTTTTTTTTTCTCTCCAATACTTTCCTGTTCCCATATGCTCTTCCTTGAATTTGGCCATTAACGCCCCCCCCCCAGGTTGTGGGTCCACCAGGCACAGGGAAAACGGATGTTGCTGTCCAAATTATCTCCAACCTTTATCACAACTTTCCTGAGCAGAGGACCCTTATTGTCACACACTCAAACCAGGTAAACAGACAGCACATTTCCACACACACACACACACACACACACACACACACACACACACACACACACACACACACACACACACACACACACTAAAATCAGATAAAGATGCATCTCTGTCCCCGTTATGGATCCTATATATATATATATATTTTTTTTTTTTTTTCCTAAGCTGCTGAATTTTTATTCTGAAACCTTAAGCCAGCATTCTGTTGGAGAAACCAGTAATAAAAAAATTAAAGTGAGGCTGTCTAGAGAATTCACAGCTCAAGCGTAGAATTGCCCATTAATCAGGCAAAAAAGTCGTATCCGAATCATGGAGGAAAAAATAAAATCTAAGCTCCCCTGTGCCCCACTCCTCCCCTGTCAGTATTTAATCATAAAGTAATCTGCTGGTGCTTTGCACTGACAACAGCCTGTCAGAGCAAGCCTTAGCTGAATGAAGCGTCTTTGAATATGATCATGAAAACTCTCATCCTCATGAAATAGTTTCCCCTTCCATTTGTAGTCATCATGTAGGAATAGAGGCATGCCTCAGAGCATGTAGCAATAAGTAATTGCTCAGCCCTGCCAAATTAGTTTTCAGCAACACCAATTTACATCTTAAATCAAAATCATATACAAGAGAGAAATTTAAAGAAACGTGAATCTATTCACAGACAGTTGCAGTTGGTCTAAAATATGCATACAAAGCAAAGAAATGGTTTTCCATATTCAAAACTTTTTCCTTGTTGCAATTGTGTATTCCACCAGGCTCTGAATCAACTGTTTGAGAAGATTATGGCCTTAGACATTGACGAGCGCCACCTCCTGCGTCTCGGCCACGGAGAGGAGGAGCTGGAAACTGAAAAGGACTTCAGCAGGTGAGGACAGCAGAGAGACAGGTGGCCCAGCACACACACACACACACACACACACACACACACACACACACACACACACACACACACACACACACACCAATATGCCCTTAAACAAACAAACAAATTCTCATATAACAATTGATGCAACAAACATGCTTGCATATGAACCTTATATACATATACTGTTTTAAGCGGGCGTTTAGCAAAGGCTTTTAGATTTGCACTATAAACAAAACACATAAAACAGACACAACAAACTGAAACAACAGTAGCCCAGCTGCCCACAAACATAATTAGTCTGAGCCAACATAGTGACAGGGCCACTCAATACTCCTATATGTCAGTCCATGTTCCAGTTTTGTCTTCATTAGGCATCACTGCGCTCCCAGTCCTCTTGAGCAGTGTAAGGCATCTCCTCCCCATAGCTCTTCACTCACCAGCCATTCCTCCCAGATTAACCCTCTCTGAATTGGCCTGAGCTGTGATAGCTGACCTTGTGCTCAGTCTTACCAGCCCACTTCAGTCTCATTTTGTTTCCTACAACAGGTGGCTGCCGTCAAGCCACCCCAACACTGGTTGTGCTGCTAACTCTCAAACAAGCCCCGCAGCTGAGGCGAGGATGAACAGGACATCACTCAATGGTCGAAAATTTCTTTATTTTAACCAAAATAAAAACATACATCATTCAAATACCCCTCAACTCAAAGCTAACACACAATATAACTCACTCACTCTCGCAATCACTCACCAGTCCGTCCTCTCGTCCAGTCATACTAAAGAATCCCCGCTCTGAAGCTGTATTAACTTCATTGATGTCACCCCCAGAACGTAAATCACCCAATCACAGCAGCTCCCCAACTGAGACCCCGGATGCATGCATTTCTCAACGATAGAATTTCGCAATAAAAGTCCTTATCAAGCACACAGAAATCACATACATCCGAACTGAAATAAATATCATTATTATTATCAATACTCAGTTTCACTTATGTAACTAACAATTCAAACAATGTTACAATTTAACTACATGTAAACGAAATAACTTTCACAAGTTTGCACTTAAACTAAACTAAAATCTCTGACTAAACACAACTCAAACCCCACCACCCCATAGAAAGTAACACACCGCCCACTTGGTCTCCTGGACTCTAGACCTAAGGAGACCACACTAATAATCACCGCTTTCTCTTTGGTGGTGTTTCTTCAATCAACTCTTCAATTTCTTCTTTAAGTCTTTAACGACCCCGGAGCCAGGTCCCCCCGAAGAGGCACGGCCAGCATCACAGGGTCGCTTGCTGCCAGCAGGGTGCTTATCCATGCTCCATACGGAACCAGAGGCACTCCTGTCTCTCCTGTGGTCTGGACCCTTCCATAGCACAACAGTAGTCCTGACGTCTCTTCTCTGACAACTACAAGCCTGTTCAATGTAGACTCAGGGAAAGCTACCCCCTCTTGGGCTGCCAAGCATAGATCCCAAAAGGCAGCTCTGACCTCCCCCATGTCGAGAACTGGCTTGCCCACCTTCTCTCTCGAGTGCTTAGCCTCCCACTCTGCTCTCTCCATGGCTCTCCCTCGAATCATCCGTCTCTTAACAGCACGGTGAACCCAACCGATCACCCCACAGAGCTTGGCCAAGCTACTGAACTTTTCAGGCTCAACCAGATCAATGATGGCCGCGCCCCAGAGCCTCTCCTTGCTTTCAATCTCAGCGGAGGTCGACTCTTCCTCCTTCACCGTGTGCACAGGAGCCTCGTCAGCCCCATCCACAGGCCCCTGGACAGGACTTACCGTCTTTTCCACTGGGATCGAGTGAGAGCCGCTGTGAATGCCCTCCGCTGGAGCTTACTCACAGCCTCTCTGGCGCTGGCCGCCACCTCCACTGCGGACTTAATGGGCCACTCTTCTACCGGCCTCACTAGGAACTCAGGACCCTTTTGCCAAATGGAGCCTTCACCCAGGTCTTCTGGAGGACCTCCTCGGGTGATAAGGTCGGCGACGTTCAGATCGCCTGGGATCCACCATCAGTCAGCTACAGGCCCAGCCTTCTGAAACTCCCCAACCCTGTTCGCGAAGAACGTCTGATACCCATAACTCTCCCTCTGGATAGCTCCCAGGATAGTCTGACTGTCTACGAAGTGGAACCATCTCTCCACCTCAAGTCGACCCTGCCTCTCCCAGAACCCTCTCAGCCTGGCAGCGAAGACGGCGCCGCAGATCTTTGCTTTGACCACGTTGCCCTTCTGGTCAAGGGGCGCCAGATTGGCCTTTGACTCAACAAGGCGGATGTCCACCCCTGTAGACGTCTCCCACCTCAGGTACAGAACAGCTCCGCAGGTGTTATCACTCCCGTCTGAAAACGTGATGCCCCACGGCCTCCCCCTCCATCCAGGAGGAGTAAGGCTCCTTTCGAAACTGATTTGACAAAGCCACACATACTCTTCAAAAAGCTTGATGGCATCTGCCCGGAGGTCTGCCGGAAGGGGACTGTCCCACGTGTCTTTCTTGGAGTCTCCTCCCCCAGCCTCCTGGAAGGCTCTCCTTACCAAGATGGCCCCTCTCTCTTTGGCCGAGGTAGCTAGATCAACAGGGTCGTATAGCCCTTCTACCTGGCTTAGGAGCTCCCGTCTGGTCAGAGGGTTTGGTGTTTTCTCCTTGATCTCCTTCTCCGAGAGGTCGACCCCCGTCCTCATCTTCTGCTTTCTTTTGGAGAAGTTGATTGAAACCATCAGGAAGAGTCTGTCGCTGTCCACATAGTATCCGACACCAAGAGCCTTGTTGTCTTCCTGCCCTAGCTGGTTGGGCAACACCAGGGTTCCGGACTCTGGACTTGGGCTTTTAACAGCTTGCCCGACCTGACTACCCTCGCACCTCCCACTTTGACCGGACCAAACTCACAGTTTGAGCGAGAAGCCTCCGGCCCAGAGTCTCCTCCACTCCTCTTGTGATCTTGTCCAGTTTCCCTGGGTCATTGTGGGACGTGAGGATGTCGTCCACATAGCTGTCCTCTTCAAGCACTCTTCTCTCGTCGCTCGTGTGAGAGAACCTGGGCAGTCTCGCGGTTTCCCTCATGGCCAACTGCGCTATGCATCCCGCTGGCCTGTCTCCAATATTGACCCGAGTGATAGCGAAGTCTTGATCTCTTCCTCGGGTGAGTCCCTCCAGAGGAACTGATGAAGGTGAACCTCTCTTTCGTTCAGCCACACAGAATTGTACATCTTCTTGATGTCTCCTATGACCGCATGCTCTCCTGTTCTGAACCTGAGCAGAACCGCCCGGATTGGGTTTAGCACATCCGGACCCTTCAGCAGGATGTTGTTCATGCTTGTCCCTCTGAACTCTTGGCTACTGTTCCAGACGAGCCGCACTGGCATGGTGACAGAGTGAGGGTTCGGTGCGATTAGGTGACTTACGTACCAAACTGGCCCTCTCCAACTTTTGATCGTGTCCTTCTTTAACTCGATGGCTGCTCCTCTTTCCACCATCTCGTGTACTTGGGGCTGCATAAGCAGCTCTCCAGAATGAGTCCTTCATGAGGCGCTTTTCGGTTCTCAGGAATGTCGCCTCTACCACTTTCCTGTTATTTGGAAGTGAAGCCGGGTCTTCAGTCCAGGGGTATCCCGCGTCCCAGTGCGGCGAGTCACTGTGGTCATCAGTAGCCACATAGGTCAGGCCTTCCTTGATCTTTTCTAGTTCCTTCTCTTCAGCTAGAGTCATTTCCTTCCCCCCTGGCTGGCATTTCCCGCACCGACATCCTCCACACTTCGGCTCACAGGCAGCTCCGATGCTGTCCCATTTCCACCACTCAAGAACTTCCTTGCTGGTTGTGGCCGTGTTCCTGATCTCCTCACCACTCTCTTGCTCCAGGCCCAGCGTTTCCTCTCTGGAGCTATTTGGCTCTCTGGAAATCTCTTCAACCTTGATCACTTTTGCTCTCATTGAGCGTACAAAATGTGTCTTTGAGTTGTGAATGGATACCTTCACCTCCTCGAACAGATCAGGGTGCGCTCCCCCCACAGTCTTGCCCAGTGGGCCGTCCCACAACACCAGGTCTCCCACTCTCTTCATCCACTGCAGAGCAAGCCTACCCTCTTGGTGGCTGATTAAGAGTTCGATTTTCTCTGGCCTGACCAGTTCCTCTGTCTTGACCTCCGGGAAAACTTCTTGAGCTGCTCTGGGCTAACGACATGGTCTGCTTGTGCGATCTCATCCAGTCCATAACAGACGATCTGGTGGGGAATCCACTCATTCTCTGAAGTCCACATTCTGACTTTGAGCAAGTACCTTTTTGTCTGGACTCTTACATTCATTCCACCAACTCCATGCACGACCAGCATTACCTTCTCTCCTTTCAGTCGGAGTCTGTTGGCGGCTTGGTGGGTAATGTAATTAGTATCGGATGCAAGGTCCGTCAGGGTCCCGATAGTTTGTCCTTCATTGGTTGTGACCTCCATGATCATCATAAGCACTGGATGCTCTGTCAAATCCCTTTCTTCAAGGAGACCATCACCCTTTGCGCTCGCTCTCATTGACACTGTCGTCTTGTTGGTAAATGCCCTTATTACCCTTTCCGCTACTTCAGGGGAGACATCAGCTAGGACCTTCTCTTGTTCTTTTGAGAGTCTTCCTGCCTTTGTGTCTCTCTTTCCCCCTTCTTGCTCTTCCCTCTTTTTCTCATCACTTTTATGCCCTCCTTCCACGAAGCACAAGAGGTAGTGGTGGTCTGAGCCGTCTCTTTTCTGGCAGCACTTCTTCTTGCAGAGGAACCTGTTACTACATTCTCCATCCGCACCACGGGATGCCAAGCATCTCCTGCAGGCGCCATTCCTTTCGACGACGTCTTTCTTTTCGGCTAGGCTGAGCCCTTTGAACTTCTTGCAGAAGAAGATCCTGCCTCCGTGTTTCTCATCTCCACACACGCTGCACTCCTCTTTTGCCAAATTCCTTCCTGTGGCCCTTGTGAATGCCCTCCTTTCCGGTTTGCTCGATTTCTCAGGCTCTTCTGAGACTCTTAACTGCTCCAGCCTTTCGAAGACCACTTATTGCTCCTTTAGGAACTTTAAGAGAGCATTAAAGCAACCATCAGCGGTGACACCGTTCTCGGGTTCGGTTTCGAATTTGAGCCAGTCCATCTTCACACTGTCAGGTAGTTTCCATTGCCAGCGGATTCTTTATGGCATTTATGGCATCGGTATTTCCAAGATCTGTCAGATCGGTCAGGGCCTTCTCCACAGCTTGAATCAGATCAATTGTCTCTCTTGGTTGGTTTCCTTTCACCGCTGGAAACTTCTCCAACTCCCTGATTATCTGAATCGCGATGGTAGTCTTGTTCTCAAAGCGGTTCTCCAGGACGCTGAACATTTCTCCTGCAGTATCGTAGCTCGAAAGTCTGAGGTCTTTGGCGATTTTTTCTTCCACACTGTCTAGGAGCTGGAATCTTTTCACTTCCGGTGACTCTGACGGATCTCCCTGCCGCTGCAGACTTTCCCAGTCTCTTCGCCATCGGTGGAAGTCTCTCATGCAACCGTTGAACGTCGGTAGTCTTGCTGGTTGGAGGCGCGCTCTCGGTTTGGCTACTGCTTGTGCGCCTCCCGCTCCCAGGCTTGGCATACTGGCGCTATGTGCTTCCTCCCATGCTTTCTGCTGAGCCTTAGCTAGCTCAGCACGCTCTTCTTCGGCAGCTTCTGCCATTCTTTGTTGAGCTTCAGCAGCCTTTTTCTTCGCCTCCGCAGCCCTCTCCTCAGACTCGGCGCTAACTTCGGCAGCCTTTAGCCTGGCCTCGGCGGCTCTCTTCTCAGTCTCGGTGATCTCATCGGCCTCCTTTTTCCTGGCCCTGCCGAATTCTGCCAACCACCTGATCCAGAGCTCGTTTCTCTTGTCCTCCAGCACCCGAAGCCGCTTACTCATGGTGCGCGTAACACCTTCAGGGATCCACTCTTCCCAGACAGCCAGCAGATTTTCTGCCTTGGCGATGAGACCTTCCAAGAGTGCATTTTGCTCCTTACCGTTGTTGTAGGTTACTCCTTTCAGGCTAACTCCTTCAGCGCTTTCATAGCTTCTTTCTGCCCGTCCAATGGCAGATATTAGCTCGGTCTCCGCATATCTCGACCAAAGGCTGGACTTGAATGCCTGTCTCACCTCTTCAACTTTGAGCTCACACTCTCTGGTTACTCTCTCTATGTCAGCTTTGAGCTGCCCATCCAGTGCCTCCGCGTCATCGTTCGCTTCAGCTAGCAAGCCAGCCTCATAGTCATCATTTGCTGAAAGAACCTTTTTTGCATCATCAGAAAATGATTTCCACTCACCTTTCAGCTCATCTCGAACCATGGTTGTTGCCATTCTAAGGATGTAGTTGGCTCTTTTTGTGAACGCCGTCTTCACTTTGGCCCTCTCTTTCTTTAGTGATTCCATTTTTATTGATTGACCTTGGATTCTAAGCCCTGAGCGTACCTGTACCTCCTTTTCTAACTCAAAGTCTTCCGCCTTCTCTAGCTGCCTACACTAGCTCAGAATCATCTGCCCTGACTAGCTCAGCCTGACTAGTCTTCAGCGGCATTACCGGGCTCACCAGGGGTCCCCCCAGGGATACCGCCCAAAATAGAAAACAACACAAATACATAAAGTGGGGAAGGTCTCACCTTCCCCCGCCGGCTTGCTACCCAGGTACGCTCAAAACTAAGCTAAAGCTTATGTCATTAATTTAGACGGCTGCTAAATGTGATCACTGGCATCAGCAGGTAGCTGCTTAGTTAGTCAGCTCCTATTCGACTGGCTGGGCTAGCTTTCCTTGCTAGCTCACGTCAGCTTTTGTTATGTTAATTACGTTAGCTTTTGATGCTAGCTCACGTTAGCGTTCCCTTGCTGCTAGCTGAGCCCTTACTTTAGTTAGCTACACGGACCTGAGCTAGTATGCTAGCTACAAACAAGTACGTTGTTGAAAGGGAAAGTTCACCACCTGCTTGCTGACCCTAGCGGCCTTATGTGCGGGTTTATTACATTTACACCAACAACATGGATACCACAACCATTTCCCGGACCCCACTGGTCCACTTCGGTCCTTTTCTCTTCCAGGCGACGGTTCAGCAACTCCTCTGCCGTCGTGGTGGTTCGTAACTGTGCTGCTAACTCTCAAACAAGCCCCGCAGCTGAGGCGAGGATGAACAGGACGTCACTCAATGGTCGAAAATTTCTTTATTTTAACCAAAATACAAACATACATCATTCAAATACCCCTCAACTCAAAGTTAACACACGATATAACTCACTCACTCTCGCAATCACTCACCAGTCCGTTCTCTCGTCCAGTCATACTAAAGAATCCCCGCTCTGAAGCTGTATTAACTTCATTGACGTCACCCCCAGAATGTAAATCACCCAATCACAGCAGCTCATTATTATTACCAATACTCAGTTTCACTTATGTAACTAACAATTCAAACAATGTTACAATTTAACTACATGTAAACGAAATAACTTTCACAAGTTTGTACTTAAACTAAACTAAAATCTCTGACTAAACACAACTCAAACCCCACCACCCCATAGAAAGTAACACACTGGTTAGTAAGGACATATCCGATGGTCATGGAAGTGCAAACACTGAGTACTCCAGCAACAGACAGAAATAAAGGTGCACTTTTGTAGCTAGCAATTAAGATGCAGCTTCTTCAGATTCGCAAGTTACGAATTGAGAAGTCCTATTTGAAAATGTAACACATTTTGTAACTGAATGAGTATATAAATTCAAATCAGTAGATTTACCTGCCCAAAATAACACCTATGACTTTCAAATCAACTTTTATGCTTTAACAAAATAACTTTTAGACATGCAACTGACCTGTTTTGGTAAATTACACTATATGTCATGGATGGGCCGTTGGATTTGACATGCAACATGTGAGGAAACCCTTAGTATGGTCTTGAGAGTAGTACCTATGGCCTCACATTGTCTTCTGTTTTTTGGCTAGTAATGATGGGTATGGGAAGAAATGGTTTTAAATCCTCAGAACTTGATTCTGTTGTCCTACACACTAATGTGCACATACACAGAAAAGCACCATGTGATGCTGTTGTGCAACGCCCATCTGTTGTTATGACTGCCAGCTTATTATGGTTGGCGTTACAGTTCTTTTGGGGCAGCCCTAGAAGTTCCCAGCTCCCTCACCCATGACTTTGTGTATCTTCCACTTGGTGTGTGTGTGTATGTGAGACGCTTGGAGGGACAGTGACTCAGTTCTCAGTCCCTGCTGCTGAGACACGGATGGGAAGAGAGAGGGGCAAGATTGCACACTTTAGCCACTTAATGCAAACCTGAGAAGGAGAGTGAACATCCGCAGATACCTAAAACACTCAGTCACTTGGCTGCTTTTATATTTCACTCCACTCTCTGTTTCAGATGAATCAGCCGAAAGCTTTTTTCTTCTTCTTCTTCTTCTGCTGTAGCTAGCCAGTCTCTCCTCATATCAAAGAATTTGAATAAAAATAGCTTAACCTTGTTAAATATTAATTTAGTTTTTATGCTGCTTCTATTTTAAGTACCTTCAAGCCTACATTCTTAATTACCACCCTAACCATCTGTGGCACTGAGCAAATTGCACCCTATAGCTCTCAACCATGCTTGGAAGGGGGGTGGGGCTGGCTGTGCATGTCGTTCAGCTCTGCTATCCTGTGTACGAGTGTATGACGAGTATGAGTAGTAGGATATAGGAGATGAGGACTGTGTATGACAGCAGTCTGTTAAGCCCTTGAATTATGTAGTGACAGACAGACATAAAGGGAAGAAGAATCGTAGCTAGAAGCCTTGAGTAAGTTACCGCTCGCCTGGCTGCCTCCTAACAACATACAGACTCCACACTTCTTCCACCCCACTGACACCAGCGAGCGTAGAGAAGCTGGGGGTTTTAATTAACACTGTATACGGGATGAAATATAGAGGGCTGCACTCCTCCCAGTGCTTAACAAAGAGAAGGCTACAGTGCCATTAATTAGCAATACTTCCCAGCTTTTCACACTGTATATTCTGCTATTTTAATAAGCCTCAGGGTGTTAAACGAAATGTGTAAGGCACACAGAGCAAAGCTTTTCAAAAATCGAGACGTCAGTGTGAAGCTGAAAAATATGGGCAAAATATATCCGGGTCCATCATTTTACCTCTTTGTTTGTCCAATGCAGACCTTGTGGTATACCTTGTCTGTGTTTTTTTGTCACGGAAAAAAAAAAAACTAAGTGCATTGCTGCTTTTGTCATCCTGGAAAAACAGAAAAACAAGGTCACACTTTTCATTATGTTGTACCCCGGAGAAGCAGGCAGGACAGTGTGGTTGTGTTTGAGTCATCTGCTGACCCAACATTTTTGCTGAGGGTCTACAAATGGAGCTTATCTCAAGTATTACAGTGCGACTCCACCTACCGACTTAGTGATGTATGTATGTGACACGTATTGTAATCACGACAAATCACCTTAGTGTTTTAGCTGCACATTAGAATGCAAGATGGAGTAATATTTATAGATGTTCTAGAATGTAGCCATAGATCATAGTAAGGTGATGCCATATCACTTGTAGCCGCATGCTGATGTTTTCATGAGATAAAACCACTTTTCATTCATTTATCTATATGAGGAGCGGGCAATCTAGCCAAAATGTGTTATCACAGTATATGTACTTTTTTTTTTTGTGGATTTTTTTCCCTCTTTTTCTCCCCAATTGTATCCGGCCAATTACCCGACTCTTCCGAGCCATCCTGGTTGTTGCACCACCCCCTCTGCCGATCCGGGAAGGGCTGCAGACTACTACATGCCTCCTCCAATACATGTGGAGTTGCCAGTCGCTTCTTTTCACCTGACAGTTGAGAGTTTTGCCAGGGGGAAGTAGCGCGTGGGAGGATCACGCTATTCCCCCCAGTTCCCCCTCCCCCCCGAACAGGTGCCCCGACAGACTAGAGGAGGCGCTAGCGCAGCGACCAGGACACATACCCACATCTGGCTTCCTACCCACAGACACGGCCAGTTGTGTCTGTGGAGATGCCCGACCAAGCCGGAGGTAACTCGGGAATTTGAACTGGCGATCCCCATATTGGACAGTACATGTACTTTTATATCACAGTAATGGTATAAGTCACGATATAGTAAGTTTTCTAGAAATTCAGTTGGCTTTAGGTGATAGTAGATTAGTTGCTTGTATATCCACCAATAACAACAACTGTTGTGCGACACAGTTTGCAGAGCAAATTTCTCTGTTCAATGATGGATTCTCTAAACTCAAACCAAGTCCATGTGGAAGTGGCACCCCATCTCTTCTCTATTATCTTGTGTTGTTTTGGGGGGCATCCTGCACTGCATTTACAACTTTGCTCTCATCCATGTCTATCTCATATGGAAATCGCATAAAGCAGTTCTACCAAAATCACGTAAAGTCAATATTGCCATTAAGCAGTCCTCCCCACTGATTTGCAACCTATCAGCAGACATACTAAAGGAAAAAGCCAACGTGGTGGAAAAAGTAGAGCCAAATCTCTACCGGTGGACAAATATGTATACATGGATGGATAGATATGTAGATAGGTAGACAAATAGACAGACAGATTGATTGATTGATTGATTGATTATGTGAACTGAGAAACACCACCTTGAGTGAACTCAATATTATCATGTAGGACAATTTGGCATTCATCATGTGATTGTGTAGTTTAAATGACACCCACCCACCTCCTGCCCCCCTGTGAGTCAATGCATCACACACAGAAAGGCTGCAGGTTCTCCAGTAGTGTAGGAGAATTTCCCAAATTATGAATCTCAAAAATGTTTTACATCTTTCTTTTTTTTCCCCCCTGCTTTTTCTCCCCAATTGCACTTGGCCAACTACCCACTCATCCGAGCCCTCCTGGTCACTGCACCACTCCCTATGCCGATCCAGGGAGGGCTGCAGACTACCGCATGCCTCCTCCGATACATGTGGAGTCGCCAGCCGCTTCTTTTCACCTGACAGTGAGGAGCTTTGCCAGGGGGACGTAGCGCGTGGGAGGATTACGCTATTTCCACCAGTTCCCCCTCCCCCACCAAACAGGCACCCCGTCTGACCAGAGGAGGTGCTAGTGCAGCGACCAGGACACATACCCAAATCTGGCTTCCCACCCGCACACATGGCCAATTGTATCTGTAGGGAGGCCCGACCAAGCCGGGGGTAACACGGGGATTCGAACTATTAACAGGCAACGGATTAGACCGCCATGCCACCCGGACGCTGCGCCATCTCTTTTAAATGGTGTAATTTCATAAAGTGCTGAAATAAGGAGAATATAGCCTTTATGATGAAAATACCACTTCTTCAGATGTTCTAAATATGATGTGTTCTCAAGGTGTGCTGCCTTTCAAAAAAAAAAAAAATCAACCTCGTCATCCCAACTTGCATTCTGGTCCTCTTGTGTTTAAGATGTGCTGTTACTTTTCAGGTTTATTTATTGATTATTTAGGGCATTTATTTACTCAGTTGCAAACTTGATCACTAAAGTTATTGAAAACAGCATGAAAGGTTCTTTGGAAATCTTTCATTTAGCCTGCTGAATCTGCAGACACCTTGCTATAAGGCTTTCCATCAACACACTGCTCCAACAATGATGCTGTACATGCAGGGATCGCCTCCAGAGTGTTGTTTCTGCTCCTATGTACAGCAGGGTGAACCTAGGACTTGACTCTTATCCTTATTCCTTTGACTATATCCTGCAACCAGATAGTGACACATGACAGTCTGTAACTGTACCATGTATGATCGTTCACAGTGCAAGCTATGCCATACTGTCTGTGTTCTCCAGGTATGGCAGAGTAAACTATGTCCTAGCCAGGAGGCTGGAGCTGCTTAGAGAGGTGGGGAGACTACAGGAGAGCTTGGATGTCCCTGGAGATGTCTCCTACACATGCGAGACTGCAGGACACTTCCACCTCTACCAGGTAAGCTGGGGACAGTGGGAGAGAGTGGGATGGATACAGGGAGAGAGTGGGATGGATACAGCGAAAAAGAGATGGGGGAGATGGTATGATGCCCGTACTATACAGACTGCCATTCTTCTTGTTTCATTTTTTTGCATCACTCGACATTGCTGTTGGATCTTAAATAGTTGTCCCTTGGGTGGTTTTCCATCACACAAAAACATAAAGTATTGATCAAATAGAATCTGCAGTTTAACTGCAGTCAGATAATAATAATAATTATTATTATAATAATAATAACAATAATAATAAACTGTTTGTATAGATGATTATGTTTTCTAAATTATAAAAATCCCTCTTTACCCTTCAGCTGCATCTGTATTTTGTGTTTTGAAGGGACCAGTGAAATTTTCAATTCCTCGACTGCTCAGCCAGGACCATCAGCATCCTGCGATGTGAAACACATTAATAGTCCTGAAATTTGAAAGTGTTCGGACAGAGCTAACAAGCTATAAATTCAGAGGACTTCAGGAATTCAGGGGATATTTGGCAAATCGTGTCATAATGGATTTGTATACAGACTATCAAGTTCCCCTAACATAGATCCATGCCACTCACATCCAAACATTACTGAGGTTTCCTTTCCCAGGGGCTCACTTCTCATTTTGCAGAGGCAGCAAATACTGTGATATTATCCCTCCATTTATTCCTGTCACCTAATTATCACTGTGCTCTCGGGCTCCAGGAAAACATTGCTGCAGACAATTACTTACTTGTTTTCCCCATACATCATTAGAATGTACCCTCGAATAGACTGTCTGTAGTGAAGAAGAGCCATCTTCAGTGTTGCTGAACAGAAACTCTCTGAATCAGATTGTTAAATGGTCTAGTAGGCTGATTGGTGAGTCACAGCTTAACCCAGTATCCCTGTACACCAGACAATTACAGCGGATAACAAGCTCCATTTTAAATGACGACTCTCCCACCCTTTGCACAGTGAATTTCACCTTCTTCCTTCTGGACGGAGGCTTAAAGTCCCAAGGTGTAGTTCAAACAAAGCGGTATAAAAATAACTTTGTTCCAGTAGCCATCACTGTGATGAACAAGTTGTAGCAACATTGCACTTTTATAATGTTTGTCTATTGTCTGCATTGTTTGTCAAATGTATGTCAAGATGGATGCCTTGTCTTACTGCAAACCAATTCTACCTTCGGGTACAAATAAAGTAACCTGACCTGGGGCTTATATAAAAAGCCCACGGGTTTTAAACGAAAATGAGAGGCTGTCACTGCGGCAGTCCATCAGTATGGTGAGACTGGTGGAAAACACAGACAGTAGAAAGATGGTTTAAGTATGGTGCTGATCTAAGCTCCACTCAAAAATCATAAAATTATTTTATTGCCATGAGCATTACATGCGCTAGGAATTTAGCTTGGCATTGTTGGTACAGTTGCAAGTGCAAGAAAAATACTGTCTTAATAGAATGCAATAAGTACACACACATATACATACATTAATATAGAAGAGATTTAGAAAAAAATATAAGCAGTAAAAAAATAACAAAGTACAATTTTATATACAGAATCACAATATTTACGTGTGTGTGTGTGTGTGTGTGTGTGTGTGTGTGTGTGTGTGTGTGTGTGGGAGAGTGGCTGTCAGTGGGGGGCAGGGGGCCTGTTGATTAGTCCGGGGGGGATTAAATAGTGGCTAAGCTTCCTTTTTGTGTAGTCCATAGCAAATAGTTTTCAGATGCTGTGGTCAGATCTAGCCAAGATCTAGTGTCAGATTGTTGTCCAGTGCATTTCATTGTAACTCATATGTACCGAGCCAAAGATTCATCCTTATACGCATGCACTCGTTTTCCATTAATTTGATACTGCCTATAGAATATCAATGCACAGATGATTGAGATTGGTTTCGTTTTTATTTTAGCTACACAAATTGACTTGAACATGTAGACTCTTAGTTTACAAAGTGTAGACATATGTGTCCATAAATAAATGGATAACTCTTAGTTTAAACAAATAACTAACTCTTAGTTTAAATAAATGACTCTTAGTTTACAAATTGTAGGCATACGTGTCCATAAATCCTGTCAATGATTTTTGTGATTGGTAGGACTATACTGGGATAAATAATCTCTGGCTGTTAACCGTGCTTGTCCATTCAGGCAGATGGTAATATTTTGCAACACCAGCTAAGCTGAGGTCCCTTGCAGGCATATTTGTGTTTTCTTTTAAGGTGTTGTTTACAGTGGTATTTACAGAGTGAAGCTACCCTGCAGTATAAGTTGAAGCTGTTTGATGTGAAACAAAAATGCCTGTGTGTTTGCGTGCATGTGTGCACATTTAGAATGTCAATATGGAAGGCCTGCGAGTTGTTAACATCCACGGGTTGGGGGCGCTGGCATATCTTCTTTGTGTCCATGCCGCAGGTGATGTCTCGCTGGGAGGAGTACATGAGCAAGGTCAGACCCAAGCAGGGCAAGCAGGTGGAGGTGGAGGCTGTTGCCATACATTTCCCATTCCACAAGTACTTCTCCAATGCCCCTCAGCCCATATTCAAGGGCCGCTCATATGATGAGGACGTGGACATTGCAGAGGGCTGCTACCGCCACATCAAGAAGATTTTCACCCAGCTGGAGGTAAGCAGGTTGCCTTCACACACACACACACACACACACACACACTTATACACTCAGGTCAACTCAATTTTATTTGTATAGCCTAAGATCACAAATTACAAATTTGCTTCAGTGGGTTTTACAGCAACACAACATCCTTAGACCCTCTCATCGGATAAGGAACAACTCTCTAAAAAAAAAACTTTAACAGGGAGAGCGACAGAGGAGGTCTCTCTCTCCCAAGATGGACGATATTCAATGGATGTTGTGTTTACACAATTTACACAATACAACATTGAAAGAGGATAACAGAATTATAATGGACTTATAAAATTTATGAAGGATATGATGCGCAGGATGCCAAACAGTGTCCAGACGCCACCGGAACAGCCCAGGATCCAAGCCACGTGACCAGCATCACCATGTAAAAAAAAAAATGTATATATTTTAGGGCTGGGCAAGTTAACGCATTATTATCGCGTTAACGTCGAAAATTATTTTATCGCGGATTAACGCAGTTTTTTTTTTATTATTATTATTTTGAAAGTCTGTTGCTCACTGGCTCTGAATACACATACAGACAAACCATGGGTCACAGGAGAGGTGGGATGTTGATCAGTATTGGCTTGGGGTGGGCCAATGAGAGCATTTGGGGGGGGCCTAAGACTGCTGCAGTGCTCACATGAACCGGAACAGAAAAGAATTGGCGTGGAGAGAAAAAAATGGAGAAAGGTAACGAACTATTACATGGACATGTTCATTTTAAATCAATTCCAGATGGTGGAGTTGATAGAGCGAAAGTTATTTGTAACTACTGTAATGTTGAATTTTCCTATCACCGGAGTACTTCGAGTCTGAATTATCACCTAAATGCAAAACAGACCGTTGATGCCAGCAAATCACCCACCAAAGGGAGGCTTCGGCAGACTACGTTAGATACGTTTGGGAGAAGTATAGATAAAAAGAAGCAAGACAAGCTAACCGATGCCACAGCGAAGTGGATAGCTACAAACTGCAGGCCGGTTAGTATTGTGGAAGATGTCGGTCTGAGGAATATTCTTAGGATCGCAACGAATGATGGCATGTATGAGTCTCCTTCAAGACGCACCATCATGAGAAGAATACACGAGTTGTACGAAAGGGAGAGGACTACAAAAGCGACGGCGTTACAACGTGCACCAATTGTTGCTCTCACTGGAGACTATTGGACATCGCTGGGTAGCCATAATTACCTCGGAGTTACAGTGCATTATATTGATTAACAGTGGGAGCTGCATTCACATACTCTGACTGTAATGAAAATAGAAGACAGACATTTTGCTGAAACGTGTGCGGGACATTTTATTCATGTTGCACAGCAGTGGAACATTTCAAATAAAGTCAGCACACTTAGCACAGATAGTGCAAGAAATATGATCGCTGCTGCGAGACATCTGCCTTTTGAACACATTCCCTGCGTCGCGCGCAGTCTCCAGCGTTCTGTCACAGTATCTCTGCAGAACAGTGTGTTTGACAATGTCCTGGCCAAATGTAGAAAAGTTGTGGGCCACTTTAAACACAGTCCAGCAAGTGCTGCAGAATTAGAACAACAACAAATTGAACATGGACAAAAGAAGGAGTCGCTTATACAAGACATTCCAACCAGATGGAATTCGACTCTGGACATGATAAAAAGCGTCCACAGAAACGAACAGCCACTGAGGGATGTCCTCACCACACACAACACCAAGATCGCCATGCCAACTACAGCTGAAATGGACAAACTACAGAGGTTGGAAACGCTACTGGAGCCCTGCAGGTATATTTCACATTATATATTTCTCACTGTCCTGTCTGAGTGTGTGCGAGAGAGAAATAGTGTCTGTATGTGTGTGTGTAAATATAGCATGAATATGTAGAGTACATTTTAGTAAGTGAATGCAATACATTTGGACTGAAATGGGTTTGATTTTTTTTTTTTTTTTTTGCAGGTATGTGACTGAACTTCTGGGAGGAGAAAAGTATGTTTCATGCTCTGTGGTTCTACCTGCTTTTTGCCATCTCTCTCAGGTGATGGAGAGCTCAAATGATGACCCTGCCTACGTGGTCAAATTCAAGTCTACATTCAGAACAGACATGGAGACACGCAAGGAAAATGCCAACATTGCATATCTGAAGATTGCTACTGCATTGGACCCGAGATTCAAGGACCTCAAGTGTATACCCAGAGCTGGGAGGGGTGAGGGGTGGGCCTCAGTCACCAACTTACTCAAGGTTGTTGCAGAGAAACCTGTGAAAGCAACAACATCTGAGCCACCAAAGAAAAAGTTAGCCCTATTGGCTGCTTCATCAGAGTCTGATTCTGAACAGGAGGAAGACTCAGTTGAGAACTGTGTGCGTCAATACAGAGCGGAGCCCACCATCAGTACAGAGGCCTGTCTATTAGAGTGGTGGTCCAGACATGCAGGCTCACACAGCAGGCTGGCCTCCATTGCACAGAAGTACTTGGCCACACCTGCAACATCCGTACCCTGTGAAAGGTTGTTTTCTCTTGCTGGTCATATTGTACAGAAGTAGAGAGTTTCTTTATCATCTGAAAATGTAAATGACATTGTGTGTCTTAGCAACTGGCTTGGTGAAGAGGAGTAAGAAAATGTAAATTCGGAGGAATGGATAAATGCAGTTGTGGCAGACTGGGGGGAGGGAGTGGGTGAGGCGTGGGCTGGGTCCAGGTGAGAGTCGAGTCAGCGGACTGATTCTCCCCTGGGCCCAGGTTCATATAGCACCTTATTTGTTAATGTTTGGAAATCAAATGTTATTGCACTCTTGTTCATATAGCAGTACTTTTAAAATAAAAGTGTGCAATACACTACTTTTGAATTCATTATTGATTTTTGCGCATAACTATGCGATTAATCGCAGAAAATATGCGATTAATCACGATCACAAAATTTTAGCCGTTGCCCAGCACTAATATATATATGGATTTATAGTTATAGATTATATATACGGGTACCCTTTTTTTTTTTTTTTTTTTTTTTACAATTCAGTTATATATTAGAATTTGGAATATTCATTGCTAGCCCTAACACACACGGACCCACAGAGCCCGCTCTCAGTGACAATGGAGAAGAGAGAACTAAGCATTCAAAAGTCTGGTTATCCTTCACTAGGGTCAATGTTGACAATGCTCGTTGCCACAAGTGCAAAAAGTCGTTTTGCAAGTAAGGGCGGAAACACAAGCAATCTTTCGAAACATCAAGCGAAAGTGCATCAAATACAGGCGGAAATATGCAGTTTTCGACGCCTAGCTTGTAGTTAATCTCTCATTGCCCCATCCACCTCAGGTATATTATGTATGCTAGCAGCCTAGAGCCCACACGGAGTTAACTATAAATCATACAGCGTCTGGGTAGCATCATGGTCTATTCCGTTGCTAACATGGGGATTGCCGGTTCGAATCCCCGTGTTACCTCCGGCTTAGTCGGGCATCCCTACAGACACAATTGGCTGTGTCTGCGAGTGGGAAGCCGGATGTGGGTATGCGTCCTGGTCGCTGCACTAGCGCCTTCTCTGGTCGGTTGGGGCACCTGTTCGGAGGGAGGGGGAACTGGGGGGAATAGCGTGATCCTCCCATGCGCTATGTCCCCCTGGCGAAACTCCTCACTGTCAGGTGAAAAGAAGCGGCTGGCGACTCCACATGTATCAGAGGAGGCATGTGGTAGTCTGCAGCCCTCTCCGGCTCGGCAGAGGGGGTGGAGCAGCGACTGGGCCAGCTTGGAAAATAGGGTAATTGGCCAAGTACAATTGAGGAGAAAGGGGGGGGGGACTAAATTATACAAACATGGGTTAATGATTAAAAGTAATACTCTGTCCAGACATGAGAAAATAAAGCAATGTTAGTTTTGTTCTTAATTTGTTTTTGTTTTTTTCCTCTTAAAAAACTAACAAAAATAACCGATAAGAGTACTGTTCAAGTACCGGAGCGATAAGCAGTTTCGATAAGAGTAGTGGTACCATTAAAATCTTAATGATACTCACCTCTTGACTAGAGTTTGTACATTAACACACATAGTGAGATAGGGAGAGAAGCTGCATCAGCAGTTATTAGTGTCACTCAGAGACCATTAGCCCATCACAGACCATTAGCCAGCTGTGTTTCCAGGTGTAGTTTGTTCCCTCCGCAACATGTGACTCTGCGCGCAGCCCCCCCCCCCCCCCCCCCATTGCACCACCTTCCCGTTCCCAGCAAAGTGACAGGTTGACTCAGATCGGCACTGATTGGCTAGACACTGCCTGTCTCCCTCTGGATGTTGGATGTTGCAATGCACAAGTAACCCTTTTGCCATGTTTGCATCTCTCAGGCTTCCAGTCAACAGCTGTCTCTTTTTGCTTCACTCATCACACTGAATTATTCTGTGAGAAAGTTGTGCTCATGCTCTTTGTTTTTCAGACAAAATATGTGGAGCTTTAATTTGCCAGAAGGATAAGCTATAGCTAATAGCAAGACAGATTAATAAGGGTCGTTACCTTTCATCACTTTCGCACCCATTCTGTCTCTCTCTCTCTCTCTCTCTCTCTCTCTCTCTCTCGCTCTTCGCACCCATTCTGTCATTCTGTCTCTCTCTCTCTCTCTCTCTCTCTCTCTCTCTCTCTCTCTCTCTCTCTCTCTCTCTCTCTCTCTCTCTCTCTCTCTCGCCCTTTCTGATGCTTATACACACATACACACACTTGAAGTTGTATTATCATCTCTCCCTGGACCAGCCAATATTTCTATAGAGATAACAATAACATTGCAGATTCATGGGGATGGCATGAAGGCCTCCAAAAAGCAATAAAGAAGTTATTGGCTTAAGGTAATATCCCAACACGTGTGTTGACCTTGATTTATCTGGCCTGCCCCTGCATCACTGGCCCAGACACAACACCTCCCCCAGCTCCCTTGGCCTCAACCCAAGCTGCAGTAAAGTCAAAACACTTATTACAAGACTTTTCTATCTTTGGGACATGAGGCGGACTGAGCAAAATGGCACTGGATTTTCCTGTTTGTCAATATTTTTTTAAGCTAAAGGTAGTTTTGAGCTGGAGCTGCGATTTTTCATGAGGACAAACTGACAGATGAATAGACAGGGACACAGTGTTCATCCTCTCTACCCCTACAGAAAGCCCCCATATCAAATTTCCTTTTCAGCAGTGCCACTCTTACCACAGGTTTGACTGTTGTTGTTTTATACCTCTCGGTTTGTCTCCTTCCTTTCCTTCACTCCGAGCGAGTCGGTGAATCCCCACCGGCTTGATTTCACCCTTCAACCGCTCTGGAGCCATGGGGGTTAAATTTAGACCTCATCAATACTGCATGTTTTGATCGGTTTAATATTAATGTTAAAATAGTAACACATCAAATATTTATGTCCTGGTCCCCTCAGAGACTCCTTCCTCCCCAACCCTTCCCTCTCTCTTCCCTGCCCCCTACTCACCCAGTATGGCAACCTGAAAATAGAGCAGGCTGTTTACCCATACTGCCCCTTTCCTCTTCCAACCCCCCGCTGCGAAGCTTTCATAATGCCATGCCATTGGAGCTCTGGAGTCAACTGACTCCTTTCTGGGGTAAAAAACTATGGCTAATCCCACACCACCATATAAGCCATGAAAGAGTATCTGCTCTGAAGTGCTCCTCAAGCTGCTATTGAGCAGTAAATCTACACCCATTGCCTGCTCCCCACGGCATCCCTGACAGATAAGGGGGAGGTTGGAGAAGATTTTGTTGTCCAATAAGAGCAGAAAGCAGAGGGTCTGAGTAATGATTAGAGGAGGTGGAGGCTGTAAAATCTACACTGGTTTCCTAAAAGGGTAGGGTGGTTTGCTTGCCATTATGGTGTTGTCTTTCACAACTGCCTTTTAGTTTGGAGTTTTGGTCTGTCTCTAAGGCTTAAATCAGATGCAGCAATTTTGGGAATTAGTGATAATTGTAATTTGAATGCAAGGTGTCAGTTTAAGGCAATTGTACATGTAATCAAAAGGCAGTGTTAAGGGCTATTCAGCAGCCAGACATCCCTGCTTTACTCTAGCCTCTAGACTTGGTATTATTTTCCTTCACCTTACATGATCATGTTATCCATCATCTTCTACAGAATGGCAAATATAATTATCTGCAAATTGTTTTAGGGACAGCCTTTTCAAACTCCATTAAAGACTTTCTCAAAGTTCCATTCTGCAGGGAATGAGAGCAAAGCCCACGAACACTAGCAATATATGCAAACAAATGACATGGTATAACGCCTAACAATTCTCACCAAATGTTTTAGGGATGTAATTGCATTTTGATTTGTTTTTTTTTGGTTTGTGTCCGCTTGTTTAAGGTGGAGTCAGGTATTTAAACACATAATTCTAATGATTTACTAGACACTCTGCTGACTCAGTTCCTCTATTTTTCTTTTGTTTATGTTGTATATCACATCCCTCCGTTTTGTTTTGTACTCTTGATATTTATTTTAGTAGCTTTTGACTGAACCCATATTATATCCTTCACTCTGTGTTCCCTGACAGGAGTTCAGGGCCTTTGAGCTGCTGAGGAGTGGACTGGACCGCTCCAAGTACCTGCTGGTGAAGGAGGCCAAAATCATTGCTATGACCTGCACTCACGCCGCACTCAAACGCCACGACTTGGTGGAGCTGGGATTCAAGGTGCCCCCCCAAGTGATATCTTACAATTTAGCTCAGCTCAGCTCAGCTCAGCTTAGCTCAGTTTGCAGATGAGCTCTCAGTCATTCAGTAGTTGCTTTCTTTTGAATTGTTGTTTGTTTGGGTTCTTTTTTCCATCAGTATGACAACATCCTAATGGAAGAAGCCGCACAAATTCTGGAGATTGAGACCTTCATCCCTCTGCTGTTACAGGTAAACATTGCCTTAGAATTGACTTGGGTTACCAACATGGGGATGGCCGGTTCGAATCCCTGTGTTACTTCCGGCTTGGTCAGGTGTCCCTACAGACACAATTGGCTGTGTCTACGGGTGGGAAGCCAGATGTAGGTATGTGTCCTGGTTGCTACACAAGCGCCTCCTCTGGTCGGTCGGGGCACCTGTTCGGGGGAGAGGGGAGAATGGGGGGATAGTGTGATCCTCCCATTCTGTCAGGTGAAAAGAAGCGGCTGGCGACTCCAAATGTACCGGAGGAGGCATGTGGTAGTCTGCAGCCCTCCCCGGCTTGGCAGAGGGGGTGGAGCAGTGACCAGGATGGCTCGGAAGACTGGGGTAATTGGCCGGATACAATTGGGGAGAAAAAGGGGAAAAACATTTTTTGTTTAAACAGATAGTTTAATACTAAATACTAACGTTGCTAATGCTAACACTATCCCAAATCACTAGTGACCTAATACTTGACCTAAGGCTCAATTAGAAAGCGCTGCACTGTCAATTTTAAGCAATATGTGCCACTTCAGGCACTTGTTTACAAGTTGCTAATCAGTGATGTAACCTTTTTAAGTGGAGAAACATAGATAAATGACACAGCTATACAGTATTGTAAAGCAGAACTACCCAGCCAGGCATTGATGTGTTGGTTATGTTTTATTCTGAATAAAATGTTTTTTTATTTTTAGATAACTTAGAGAATTTGCAGGAAGATTGTTTTCTAGGCTATTTCTAGGAGGATTGTTAGCGTCTGTGTAAAAATCAATGAATATTTATCTTAATTTCAGATGCTGAACAGACACCAGAAACATTGTAATTACAAAGTTTCACAACTTTGCAGTCTGTGGAGGAATGCCTCTTTTGGCACCATTTTTGTCAACCCATGCAGGTTGAAATGCCTGTTGGCTTCAAAACCGAGGGAAATGTTGATCCCCCGGCTAAACCTTATCTAGGTTTTGACATTTACTCCTTCTACACTAAACTATAATCCTAATGTTTTTACTGAATCAGATCGACTTTGATGTGGAAGGGCCCATGCCTCAAATTCCTAGGAAATTAGTCCCGAGTATAGAACCACAATCTTCCGAGGGATTGGCACAGCAATTTTCTAAGATTGTGTCAAAGTGTAAGAGCCCCACATTCACAAATTGGATGTGTTGTGTTTTACACATAGTGTTAAATACCCAGCTGATGAAAATTCATGTTCTTATTTCAGATAAGTGTACAAATCTTAAGGTGACGGCTTTGTATTCTACCAGCCAAATATTCTCCCTGTCTAGATGCACAGTAATTGGAGTGTGGAGCAGCTGATGTAACAACAATGGCAAACAAAAAATACATACAATGTACAAAAATATGACAAGACATCAGAATAATTTAGTCCAGCCGCGTTTTTTTTTAAGCTCATAATGAATACATGGTCATTGGAAGATGATCCGATGACAAGGTCCAACATAATTCAAATTCAGGGATTTGCTGGGTGTATGTGAAAGAGGGTTGTCTTGGAACAAGCCGGAATGAACTCCGTGTGAAAGAGACTACAGTATGTCTTAACCTCACTATGATCACATCCTCTGCTTTACCTGACTCTGTTAAGTCCACAGTGACAGGCTGTATTGAGAGTAATGGGGCATGTCTTTGGTGCTCAAGGCTAATTGTCCACGATAGTGCTAACGTCTGTTTAGAGCCAAGACCATTAAACGCATCAGCCCAAGCAGTGACCTCATCAGAGCACCCTTCTCTTCCATCTCTTCTCTAAGTGAGCCTCATCTCAGAGTCATTCACCGACTATGTCATAACAATAGTACGCATTCCTCCTCTTCCACTACCATGTCCTTTTCCTCCCATTGAAGCCTTATCTTTGATTGAATCAGGACTCTACTTATGAGAGCTGGAAAATCAGGTTTGTCTTGAGTCAAGCTCCAATTAATCATTGTCTAATTAGCAGCAGCATTTAGCAGTCATGATGGAAGCACTCCGCGCGTCCTTTCTAAGGCAAGGATTTTATGCCCAGCGAAAGATGCTACATTACATGCTCAATATAACAATGTCATACAGATCAGACTTAATGATGGCAATAAAGAGAGTTCATGTAATGTAGTGCTATTATTTGATTAATGTCTCCCATAATTTGTATATTTACTGACAAGAAAAAAAAACAAAACATTAGCTTGCGGTTTCAGCTCCTTATTATTTCCACCAGGCGGTAGCCTGGAGGGGATTTTGCATTATTTGTGTGTGTGTGTGTGTGTGTGTGTGTGTTGGTGCGTGCGCGCGTGCATGCGTGTGCATGTTTGTACGTGTGTGTGTGTCCACAGCTAATCTCGTAAACTACTGGACCCATCAGCCTAAATTTTTTTTTGTGCAGTTATGTCTATGATGACGAACCTCTCGTGATTGTGATGATTAAAAACCTTCGAAAAACGTTTGTTCTCACTATTGCTGCTCGCTCTCTTCATTTACTCTCTAGCTCGCTTGACCAACGCTGCTTTCCGTTGCTGCCTGCTCTGAGTTAACCGTCCACATGCGTGACTCACATCTACGGTTGAGTCAGATTGGGCAGTGGTAGTGTCAAAACCAAAACATTATGTATTTGGGTATGAGTCTTGAAAGTAAACGAGAAGTCGATCATATTTTGCAAGCCAGCAAATCATTCACTGCTGATCTCAGCACAGGAGAACTGGAGGAACACTGGATGAACCAAAAATGATTTGCCTTATTCACCTTGCCACCACGCGGAAGTGCCGTAGTCTCCAATGTTAAAACTGCTATAAAAATATAATTTCAAGAGTAGGATTAATCAGTCACAGCTGGAAATCATCTCAGTAGCTACAATAAAACATTTCCCATGGCTGAGCTGTGTTTTATTACCGTTTATGAACTAGAGCAGGGGTGGGCATCGTGATCCAGAAAGGGCTGGTGTGGGTGCAGGTCTTTGTTCCAACCAAGTATTTACACACCTGATTCTATTCGTCAACCAATAGTCTTTGCTAAGTACCTTGATTTGTAGACTCAGGTGTGTAACTGCTTGGTTCGAACAAAGACCTGTACCCATACCAGCCCTTTCTGGATCATGTTGCCCATCCCTGAACTAGAGGATTGCACTCAGTAGAGTGCAGATCTCCACCAGGTATATGTATCTCCCCTTCTGCGTACATGCACACACGGACAGAAAAACAAGTGTTTTTTCTGCCATTATAAGACTTTTGTGCAGCACTCGTCGAGTGAATAGGAAATTTGGGGGTGGGGGGGGGGGTTGATATGCAGCGTTCAAGCTAAAAACTCTACCCAATAAAAACGTTTTGCCTGACAGTCTGTGAAGCCTCATTGATGGACCCTCGCACGAAAGCGACCAAGTCTAAAATGAAATGATAGTGATCAGGCTGTCATCATTTCAAAGCCCTTATTAAAAGATAGCAAATGTGTTTAACCGTCGTGTTTTTCATGATAAAAAATGAATGAAGGTGAATAGCTGCTCAGCTTATTGACTTTGATTCTAAAGCAATAAAACAATGGTAAGAAAACTTAAAATGTGTTTAACTCTACTGAGTGCACTCCTCTAGTTAAGCCTAATATAGCTGCTGCACTATATACATGCCTTCTCTCTGAGTTGTGGCAGATATGCCATGAGTTCACAGCCCAATTAACACAATGAAAGGACAGAATTTGTGAAACTAAAGCTGGCGATGTGAAAAGCAGATGTTATGTGAAGTGGCGGTTAGAAGGGGAGGATTGTTTGAAATGCAAGGCAGACGGAATGCTTTCATGGTCGACTAAGATGGTCGTGATGAAAAACAAAGAGGAGAGTTGGGTGAAAAGATCAAGTAAGAAGATGGCAAGGAGATGTTGAGGCTTTAATGTAGATACAAAATTCAGAAGCCTTAGTTCAGGCAGCCAGCACAAGTTGCTGTTCCTCTTTTCAGTTGTGTGAAAATCTGAGGTTAGGCTAGTGGTTGGAGAGCAGTCAAGTTGACCTAGCTGTTAGAGAAACCTGTGATGGTGAGCTTCTATATCAAGTATCAGGACCATGGTTCTGCAGATCACCCTGCATTCTGACCTCCTAAAAGGTGGTGTGGGGTCAAAGAAAAATATATTTTCCCAATGGAGTAGTATTAACCTTATTATCCATAACCCATCATAATATGGTAGCTATAAAAACAATGATCATATTTTGATAATGGCGGCACAGTGGTTAGCGCGGTGGCCTCACAGCAAGCAGGTTCTTGGTTCAAGCCCCGGGGTAGTCCAACCTTGGGGATCGTCCTGGGCTGTCCTCTGTGTGGAGTTTGCATGTTCTATCCATGTCTGCATGGGTGTCCTCCGGGTGCGCTGATCCAGACATGTAGGTCAGGTGAATCGGCCATACTAAATTGTCCCTAGGTATGAATGTGTGTGTGTGTGTGTGTGTGTGTGTGTGTGTGCCCTGTGTGATGGCCTGGTGGCCTGTCCAGGGTGTCTCTCTGCCTGCTGCCCAATGACTGCTGGGATAGGCTCCAGCGACCCTGAGAGCAGGGTAAGCGGTTTGGATAATGGATGGATATTTTGATAATTATATGTCATCAACCAAGAAATATGATCAAAAACAAAAATGTGTGATATGTTGAGTGTGGTCCTTGTCCCTACTTAACTGGGGGCAGTTGTGAATCATCAGGTTCTTGAGAATTTGGGACATATTCTTCAGATTGTAACGTCCAACCAAACCTGGACTGTTGTCTCACACTTACCTGAAACATATCTGGGGCAAACTTAACAGTTCACATAGCTGTTATATGGATCAGACCCAAGAACATTCCTTAACAGGACTGTTTCTAACCTCTCGGCACCTCTGCCACCCCTAATCAAATGACAGTGTATTGCTATACATATATGTGGATTCAGGTCTTTATTCTGAACTTTACACATCTCCCTTTCCTCTCCCTCCTCCTCTGTTTCCCTCTCTGTAGAATCCAGAGGATGGCTACAGCAGGCTGAAGCGCTGGATTATGATTGGAGACCACCACCAGCTGCCCCCTGTCATTAAGAACATGGCCTTCCAGAAGTACTCCAACATGGAGCAGTCCCTCTTCACACGTTTTGTGCGCCTCGGAGTGCCCACCGTTGATCTCGACGCACAGGGTCGTGCTCGTGCTAGGTGAGTCATTCTGGTAAAACATAAGAAGAGGGTCTTTCTGGACTGATTGAGATTATATTGACTTTATTTAAAATGCAGCACTCGAGATCAATATCACAATCTCTAGTACTAAAGTACTCCAGGAAGCTAATCCTATATGCATTCATCTTATCCTTTGAGCGCAACATTCTGTCCTAATTTGCTCCAACATGGAAAGACAGCAAAAGGCTCCTGTTACATATATTTTTTCACTCGTAAGTTTGTGTAATGAAATGGCCTACCCTATTTTGCCCTGCTGGATCTTATATGTTATCATGTCAGTGAACATGCAGTTTCATCGTCATCAAATAAACTTAATAAAAACAATGAGTTTTCGAATCACAGATTTTGGTCCAAAGTAGTAGAATGGCCGTCATATTCAGAAACGAACACAATATCCATATCTTTTTACTGATTAATGGACCTACTCCTGCTAGTGTTATCCCCGAATGTTTAATTTGAATGTCTCACTAATGCACACGAAATTCCACTCCTTACTCCATAAGAACAAAGCCACGTATTCCTGAGCTTATTCTGTAATGGCTATCTTTTCTGCAGGGTCTTTGTAAGAGGTACTTATTTGCTAACTGAACATAGATATGCGTAGGTCTTTGTGTAGTTCTTGGCCATTGAAATATTGACTCAGGTATTCTTTGCCTTTGGTGTTCTATGCTATGTACAGTGACATGGTCTTCAATTAAGTAGTTATAGGATTCCTTTTATTTATTACAACAGCTTGTCATCCATTACAAAAGACAACAGGGCTGCAACAGGGCTGTTGTGGTGTGCATGTTTCCTGCTGACTTAACGATTATTTCAACTATGACCCCACCTTTCTTGAGCCACCACTGGCATTGCATCTTCACCTGAATATCACTTATAATTTTCATCAGAATTCACCGTGGATCCTGCTGGAGCTTTGATTTTGATTAGGTTCCTTCTGGTCTTCCATTCATTGTCCCTCAAAATCCGGGCAGACTATTGACCACAGCATGCTAGCTAACCCAGCCATTTTGACGAGCATCAAACTACAAAAACAATCTCACCATCAGGTTATTTAACATCTGCTTGCTAACTATCAAGGGACTTGTACTTTATGATCTACTGAATGATCGTACGTTTGATTTCTTGTGCTTGACTGAGACATGGCAGCAACCCAATGACTTTTCACAGCTTAATCAAGCTATTCCTCTTGGGTTTGTCACAAAGGATTTCACATCATGCATGGACAGAATTGGATTACAGCAATATATTGCTTTTCCTACGCACTCCAAAGGACACAACCTTGATCTGATTTGCTGCTCTGGTGTCTTCTTCTTTTTCTTCTTTCGGCTTGTACCCTGTTTCCCATGGGTCACCACAGTGGATTTGATAGTTTCCATCGGTACCCTGATGGCACAGCACCGATGACAGTCATTAACCCAGGCCTTTGAATGATCCGCTATGGCCTTGTCAATCCACATAATGATTTGGCAAAATTTTATGTCGAATGCCTTTCCTGACACAACCACTAACCATATGGACAGGGGCACAGGTAAAGCGCTGGATGCTATCCCAGTATTCATGGACTTGCGCCCATGCTTGTTGCCATGCCTGTCGATTTGCTGCTCTGGTGTAACGCCTCTTAATTGTAATGCATCTGATTTGCCCATTTCCGACCACAAGTTTGTGTCGTTCAATGTTAACATTAACCAAAAAAAATGTCTTACGTTTCATCTCATTCCATAATATTAAGATTATTGATATATCTGCTCTTTCTAGTGGAATTGATAATTGATAACCTCCCCAGCAAAGACAATTTATCCACCCCAGACAAACTGGTCTCTCATTACAGTGATGGACTTTATAGTCTTTTAAACGGTCTTGCGCCTTTAAAAAACCAGTCTGTTTCCTTTACATTTACCCAATCTGCCCCTTGTTTTATACCTGAATTACACCAGCTTAAAGCAAAAGGCCATCATCTGAAACACCTTTATGCAAAAACTGGCCTAGTTGGTCATAAATCCATGTATGGCAACCACATAACTTCATTATAAGGAAGCTCTTTCCACAGCTAAATCATCCTATTATGCAAATTTAATTAGATCAGATGAAGGGAACACAAGAGCCCTGTTTTCCATGGTAAACAATATTTTATGGCCACCAGACACTCTTGCACCTCACTTATATTCAATTGCTCAATGTAACACCTTCATGATCATTTTTAATGCCAAAATTTAATATATTCACCAGCAATTTACCTCTTCGAACAATACCACATACAGTTCACCTTATTCACCCTTCTATGTTCCCCTCTTGACTTCATTTCTTAAATTTATTTCTGATTTTTCCCTTTTTCTCCCAATTTAGTGGCCAATCACTCACTATCCTAATTCAAACACCCACCCTCATACTGTATGTGTTCGCCAACTGCGTCTCTCTCTGGCTGGCAGTCTCAAAGGAGACGCCTTGCCACTTTTGTGACAAGGCAAATCCAGGCTGAACCACTGCTTTTTCCGACACACACAGAGACGCATTCATGCAGCGAACACAAGCCGACTCCGCTCCCCTCCCGAAGACATCGAGTCCGGCCATAGTCGGATCTGATGAGACCGGGGCGCGAACCTTGGTCCCCAGTGGGCAACTGCATCGACACAAAGACAATGCTTAGACCGCTACACCACAGCGGACCCACCCCTTCTTGTCTTCAATATCTAGTTTTAAACTCCCAACTGTTGCTGAAATATGTTCTCATTCATAAATTCAAATCATCTACCTGCCAGTTAGACCCCCTTCCTACTCATTTAATAAAAGCCTGTCTACCTTCTCTGCCCTCTTTAATAACTGATATCATACATTCCTCCCTTCTGGTCTTGTTCACTCATCTCTCAAAACAACTAGAATAATTCCAATACTCAAGAAACCGGGTGTAGACTCCAACAATTTGAATAATTTTTGCCCAATTTCAAATTTACCATTTCTCTCTGAAATACTTGAAAGAACAATTGCAGTTCAGGTACTCGCTCACTTGACTGACAACAATCTGAACAATTTCAGTCTGGTTTTTGCCCCTTTCACAGTACAGTGACAGCCTCGGTGAAAATCACTAATGATCTGTTGATGGCAGCTGACTCAGGGCTCTAAACCATACTTGTCCTTCTTGATCTGAGTGCAGCCTTTGATACCATCTCACATAACTTTGTCCTAGAGATTAGCTTGGAATCGTTGGCACCTCTCTTGCCTGTTTTAGATCATATCTCTCTGGCCGCACTCAGTTTGTCCAACTTAAACTTTTGAGATCATAATCCTTTCCTGTTATTACTGATGTTCCCCAGGACCCTGTTTTGGGCCCCCTCCTATTTATTATTTACCTTTTACCTCTTTTCAGGAAATTCGGCATTCAATTTCACAGCTATGTGGACGACACCCAGCTCTATCTATCCACCAAGCCTACTTCCTCTCTTCCGCCCACTTCCCTTCCCGACTGCTTGCTAAAAATTAAATCTTGGTTCTCATAAAACCTCCTCAAACTTAGTAGTGATAAAACTGAGGTTCTCCTCGTAGGTGCTAAATCTAATTTGACTAAACCTGATAGTTTTTCTCTTGTCTATTGACAGTCTATGGTTCCTCCTTCCCCTCAGGTTGAGTCTGGCTATCATCTTGGACAGCACATTATCATTTGAAGTGTGCATCAACAATGTTACTCGGTCTAAATATTTCCACCTACGCATTAATCATCTTCACTCATCGCTTACAGCTAACAGCACCACCATTCTCATTGACATCCTGATTACATCCCTTATTGACTACTGCAATTCTATCCTCTTTGGCCTTCCTCTTAAGTGTCTTCATAAACTTCAACTGGTCCAGAATTCAGCTGCCCATATCATTACGAGAACTCCTTCCATAGATCATATCACTCCTATTCTTCAGCACCTGCATTGGCTCCCTGTTAGATACCGTATCAAGTTCAAGATTCTGCACCTGAATAACCTGGCACCTTCATATCTTTCCGAACTCCTTCATATCCGCACACCGTCCTGTACTCTCAGATCTTCTTCTGCCATCCAACTCACTACACCATCTGCCTACTTGACTACCATGGGGTCTAGAGCCTTCAGCCATTCTGCCCACTGCCTCTGAAACTCTCTCCCACAAGACATTTGCATTATGTTCTCTCTTTCCACCTTCAAATCCCATCTCAAAACACACCTTTACAAACTGGCATAGTCAGTCTGATTCCAAATTTAATGGTTACCCCCACATTGAGCTTTGCACAGATGATGATTTTATACCTATCTGTTGTATTAACTTATTGTATACCCCTGTTTTGTTTGATTTTATGGTGTCTGATACTATGCTGCTTGTTTTAACTGTGTTTTGTAAGGTGTCCTTGATTCTACTGACTACTACTACTACTACTTTCGGCTGCTCCCGTTAGGGGTCGCCACAGCGGATCATCCGTTTCCATTTCTTCCTGTCTTCTGCGTCTTCCTCTGTCACACCAGCCACCTGCATGTCTTCCCTCACCACATCCATAAACCTCCTCTTTGGCCTTCCTCTTCTCCTCTTCCCTGGCAGCTCCATATTCAGCATCCTTCTCCCAATATACTCACCATCTCTCCTCCACACATGTCCAAGCCATCTCAATCTTGCCTCTCTTGCTTTGTCTCCAAACCGTCCAACCTGAGCGGTCCCTCTAATATAATCGTTCCTAATCCTGTCCTTCTTCGTTACTCCCAGTGAAAATCTTAGCATCTTCAACTCTGCCACCTCCAGCTCCGCCTCCTGTCTTTTCGTCAGTGCCAATGTCTCCAAACCATATAACATAGCTGGTCTCACAACCATCTTGTAAACTTTCCCTTTAACTCTTGCTGGTACCCTTCTGTCGCAAATCACTCCTGACACACTTCTCCACCCACTCCAACCTGCCTGCACTCTCTTTTTCACCTCTCTACTGCACTCCCCGTTACTTTGGACAGTTGACCCCAAGTATTTAAACTCAGATGTCTTTGTCACCTCCACTCCTTGCATCCTGACCATTCCACTGTCCTCTCTCTCATTCACGCATAGGTATTCCGTCTTGCTCCTACTGACTTTCATTCCTCTTCTCTCTAGTGCATACCTCCACCTCTCCAGGCTCTCCTCAACCTGCACCCTACTCTCACTACAGATCACAATGTCATCCGCGAACATCATCGTCCATGGAGACTCCTGCCTGATCTTGTCCGTCAACCTGTCCATCACCATTGCAAACAAGAAAGGGCTAAGAGCCGATCCTTGATGTAATCCCACCTCCACCTTGAACCCATCCGTCATTCCAACCGCACACCTCACCATTGTCACACTTCCCTCATACGTATCCTGCACCACTCCTACATACTTCTCTGCAACTCCTGACTTCCTCATACAATACCACACCTCCTCTCTCGGTACTCTGTCATAAGCTTTCTCTAAATCTACAAAGACACAGTGCAACTCTTTCTGGCCTTCTCTATACTTCTCAATCAACATTCTCAAAGCAAACATCGCATCTGTGGTGCTCTTTCGTGGCATGAAACCATACTGCTGCTCGCTGATCGTCACCTCTCCTCTTAACCTAGCTTCTATTACTCTTTCCCAAATCTTCATGCTGTGGCTGATCAACTTTATACCTCTGTAGTTGTTACAGTTCTGCACATCGCCCTTGTTCTTGAAAATCGGTACCAGTATGCTTCTTCTCCACTCCTCAGGCATCCTCTCACTTTCCAGGATTGTGTTAAACAATCTAGTTAGAAACTCCACTGCCATCTCTCCTAAACATCTCCATGCCTCCACAGGTATGTCATCAGGACCAACTGCCTTTCCATTCTTCATCCTCTTCATAGCTGCCCTCACTTCCTCCTTGCTAATCCGCTGAAAGAACCTTGAGTCCTTGATTCTACTGAAAGGCACCCATATATAAAATGCATTATTATTATTATTATTATTTCTTTAATGTAAGTGGTTTGTTGACGTCTATCTTTTTCTTGCCCAGCTCATGATATAATTTTTTTGGCATCTTCTTTGAAGATCTTGTTTTGCCAAAAGAACTTGTTCCTGTTGTCGAATCTCCTGAGTCTCTGTGCCTTTGCTTGAATCTGTTGTTTCAGCATCTATTTGACTATTGGTATATCATTCTTCTGTTTGATGTTGAGCTTTCATTCCAGTTGTTTCCTTTTTCTCTCTTTGATGTTGGGAGTTTTTCTCGACTTCACTCAGGAGTGATAGTTGTCTCTGCTGTTTCCTAATCTCCTCAATTTTCTCCTTCCAAACTGGTTGTTTTCTCTTCCGTTTCTGTTGTTGTCTTGGTCTTTTCCTACTGTGTTTGCTATGGCTGAAATGGCCGCATATATGAGCTGATTGATTTCTGTTAGGTTCAACGGTCTTGTCATCTCGCCCTTGATATTTTGGATGGCTTCGTTGGCGAGTCTGATGGCTTCTTTGGAGTGGTGGTCTTTCTTGATTTTTGGGATCATTAGTCGTTCTTCGATAGGAATTTTTTTCAGGGTTTCCCATCTCTGCCGGATGCTTACTGTCATCTCTGCTTCTTTCTCATTGTATTCTTCCTGGACTGCCTCTGCTTGGTGTTGTACTTCTGGAGGGTCCATAATGGTGGTTTCTGCCTGTTCTTCTTCCTCTTCACCAGTTGCTGCTGTCTCGTCTGGTTTGTTGATGTTTACTTCCTTGATGTTCATGTTGGGGATGCTCTCTCTGATCTTTTTTCGTATGTTCTCGAGTTCCAGGTCTGTTAGTCTTTGGTTTTTAATGATGTCATGTCTGACATTGGAGAGTTTGTTGGCATCCAGATTCAATCTGTCCGTGGGGTGTTTTCTCGCCAGATGTTGTAGGCAGTTTTGTACGTTGACATTACTGTCCGGTTTAGTGAAGCAGTGTAGAATGCTTCCATGACATCTTTATACTCTTCCCTAGAAAATGTCTGTCTTGTTCTTTTTGTTGGGTTTTTAGTTGTTGTACATAGAAGGCCACTGTGAGGAGTGTCCTCGGTGTGGTGTTCCTCTAGTACTTGGTGGGTAGAGTTTGTTCCAGTAGCAGACTTCGATCCCAGCCTGACCCGCGTGACGACCGATGCAGTATGTTGATTTAGTTGGTCATTATTATTATTATTATTATTTCAAAGGTGTTTTCAAACTTTAGGACTAGGCAACACAGTCGCAGAGAATTGTCAATGAATGAGGAAAGCCAACAACCTCTTCTCATGAAAAAAGTGGTGGCACTGGTTATTAGTGGTATCAGTGTCAAGGGTAGCAAATCAGTGTAAAAAAAAAAAAAGGTACCACAGTGAAAAGTGTCACATGCAATATTTGTCTTGTGTCTTTGCTAGTGAAACATCTCATTCATTCAGTAGATAAATTAGATATGACCCTCTTGATCATAGCTTTTCCTCTGACTGTATTGATATGAGGATAGTGCATACCCTGTTCAAAATGACATCAGTGTGACATTATTTTTCTCCATTTCCCTTTCTTCCAGCTTGTGTAACCTTTATAACTGGCGCTACAAACAGCTGGGGAACCTGCCTCATGTACAGATGCTGCCCCAGTTCCAGGTCCCCAACCCAGGCCTGACGTTTGACTTCCAGCTGATCAATGTGGAGGACTTCAATGGAGTAGGAGAATCTGAGCCAAATCCTTATTTCTACCAGGTTAATAGTGCGCGCACACACACACACACACACACACACACACACACACACACACACACACACACACACACACACACACACACACACACACACGTACAAACACCTGTGCGCACGCGCGCACAAATACAGCTGAACCTTTGCTTTTACCATGTCCAAAGTACACACACACACACACACACACACACACACACACACATGCACACACACCTATTGCACAAAAGCACATTCACATAGACTGTTCAGAAGCAGAAATAGTTCATGTTGATCCATGTAAATTTCCAATACAGGTTTTTAAACGAAATTCATGCACTCTTACACAGGCTGACACCGTCATGCACTCAGTTCCATCAGAGAACCTTATCCCTCTTTACTCCCCATTCATACAATCTTAAACTCTAATGGTTTAGTGACCAGTTCATATGATATATTTATTACCCTGTATTGTATCCCACTAACACTGGCTTCCCAACAGACCTCCAGTCTGAAGGGTTCGTCCTTCAGACTGGGAGTCATATTGTCTTTCATGCATTACTGAGTCACCCAAGAAAATGTCTGGCAGTCTGCATGTGTGCTGTCACTGTTCTGAACTGTAGTGTTTGGTACTGTATCAAGTATCACAGTTTCCGTTGAGAGAAATGTATTCCTCAGCAAAAAAGTAATTCAACTGAACAAGATAATTCAATGTATGAAATATTTGAAATATAGATATTAAATGGAAATACTTGGAAGGAATGGAATTACATGGCAATGGAAGACTTTTTGACACTAAAGCTATCAAAACCTCTTGCAACATCAAAACACTCCCAACACAAGACATTCATCCTAACAGGTCAGAGCTCACAGCCTGCCTGAAGTCACATAACACCGTGACTTTACAGAAAATGTTTGGCAAAATATTGATTGGCAAATTACACAGTCTGACATTTCATGCAATATGGAAAATAAGTCATTTAACACAATAGAGTGAGACCCAAGTTTGAGCTGTCTGTCCACTGGAATTAGTACAGTACTGCAATGCATCAATACAGCTGCACTGCTTGATACTGTGCATGCGTATGTCCCTGAAGGATCTCATTGTTCTTAAATGCAGACCATGTGCGTCTCTCGAGGTACCAGATCACATGATATTCTCTCCATTTGCCCGTGGCCATTTTCGGGCTCCTCAAGGGAATTGCTCAAATGCTCGGGCCCAACATGCACACGTGCACACACACAACACAATCTTTCCTAGGAATCGTCGGGATTAAATTGGGCACTAGAGAAGCGGTCATGTCCAGTGCGTGATGAATGCCTGTCACAGCTGTACAAACACTGCGCTGCTACCTTTCACATGTATATGCTTAATACACCCACACAACTACACATGCACACACACATGCACATAATCAGAACAGCCCAAGGCTCTTCATTGAGCACCAGCAACAGGAGATGGCCAGCAGCAATCTGTCCCTGCCTCTTCGGCTCATTTACCAAAGCACATTTTATCTTGAGTCTTGCTCTGCCATGGTGCATTGTAATTGCCTGTCCAGGATTGCAAATGGCTCATGAAAGGGAAAATGTTTCTCTTAAACCACATTTTTATAGTTAGAAAATGACTTTCTTCAGCTGCAAGGGTTGTTACACTCTTCAAAGCGTTCTGCACAGTAAACAGTTTACTATATTATGAATTACATACAGGAACAATTGGCTTTGTGGGTATATATATATATATATATACATATATATATATATATACACTACCGTTCAAAAGTTTGGGATCACCCAAACAATTTTGTGTTTTCCATGAAAAGTCACACTTATTCACCACCATATGTTGTGAAATGAATAGAAAATAGAGTCAAGACATTGACAAGGTTAGAAATAATGATTTGTATTTGAAATAAGATTTTTTTTACATCAAACTTTGCTTTCGTCAAAGAATCCTCCATTTGCAGCAATTACAGCATTGCAGACCTTTGGCATTCTAGCTGTTAATTTGTTGAGGTAATCTGGAGAAATTGCACCCCACGCTTCCAGAAGCAGCTCCCACAAGTTGGATTGGTTGGATGGGCACTTCTTTGAGCAGATTGAGTTTCTGGAGCATCACATTTGTGGGGTCAATTAAACGCTCAAAATGGCCAGAAAAAGAGAACTTTCATCTGAAACTCGACAGTCTATTCTTGTTCTTAGAAATGAAGCTATTCCATGCGAGAAATTGCTAAGAAATTGAAGATTTCCTACACCGGTGTGTACTACTCCCTTCAGAGGACAGCACAAACAGGCTCTAACCAGAGTAGAAAAAGAAGTGGGAGGCCGCGTTGCACAACTGAGCAAGAAGATAAGTACATTAGAGTCTCTAGTTTGAGAAACAGACGCCTCACAGGTCCCCAACTGGCATCTTCATTAAATAGTACCTGTTAGAGCCTGTTTGTGCTGTCCTCTGAAGGGAGTAGTACACACCGGTGTAGGAAATCTTCAATTTCTTAGCAATTTCTCGCATGGAATAGCCTTCATTTCTAAGAACAAGAATAGACTGTCGAGTTTCAGATGAAAGTTCTCTTTTTCTGGCCATTTTGAGCGTTTAATTGACCCCACAAATGTGATGCTCCAGAAACTCAATCTGCTCAAAGAAGTGCCCATCCAACCAATCCAACTTGTGGGAGCTGCTTCTGGAAGCGTGGGGTGCAATTTCTCCAGATTACCTCAACAAATTAACAGCTAGAATGCCAAAGGTCTGCAATGCTGTAATTGCTGCAAATGGAGGATTCTTTGACGAAAGCAAAGTTTGATGTAAAAAAAATCTTATTTCAAATACAAATCATTATTTCTAACCTTGTCAATGTCTTGACTCTATTTTCTATTCATTTCACAACATATGGTGGTGAATAAGTGTGACTTTTCATGGAAAACACAAAATTGTTTGGGTGATCCCAAACTTTTGAACGGTAGTGTATATATAGCGGGGGTTTTTTTCAGAAACCGTCAATGATCTTGATAAAAGTGCTCAACAAATGAGGAGCGGAATACACACATATATATATATATATACACACACACACACACACACACACACACACACACACACACACACTGATCGGACAAAACATCAAAACCACTGACAGATAAGTGAATAACATTGATTATCTCGTTACAATGGCACCTGTAGAGGGGTGGGATATATTAGGCAGCAAGGGAACAGTGAATTCTTCAAGTTGATGTGTTGGAAGGAGGAAAAATGGACAAGCATAAGGATCTGAGTGACTTTGACAGGGGCCAAATTGTGATGGCTTAGACGACTGGTTCAGAGCATCTCCAAAACGGCAGGTCTTGTGGGGTGTTCCCAGTATGCAGTGGTCATTACCTACCAAAAGTGGTCCAAAGAAGGATAACTGGTGAACCAGCGACAGGGTCATGGGCACCCAAGGCTCATTGGTGCATGTGGGTAGTAAAGACTAGCCTGTCTGGTCCGATCCCATGGAAGAGCTACTTCAGCTCAAATTGCTGAAAAAGTTAACGCTGGCTATGATAGACAAGTGTCAGAACACAGAGTGCAGACCGGTCAGAGTGCCCATGATGACCCCTGTCCACCACCAAAACCGCCTACAATGGGCATATCAGAACTGGACCATGGATGCAATGGCATAAGGTGGCCTGGTCTGATGATTCACATTTTACATCATGTGGACGGCCGGGTGCAGGTGCGTATGCGTCGTTTACCTGGGGAAGAGATGGCACCAGGTTGCACTATGGGAAGAAGGCAAGCCGGCAGAGGCAGTGTGATGTCTTGACAATGTTCTGCTGGGAAACCTTGGGTACTGGCATTCATGTGGCTCTTACTTTCACATACCACCAATTACAGACCAATTACAGCCCTTCATGGCAACGGTATTCCCTGATGGCAGTGGCCTCTTTCAGCAGGATAATGCGCCCTGTCACACTGCAAAAATTGTTCAGGAATGGTTTGAGGAACATAACAAAGTGTTTGAGGTGTTCCCTTGGCCTCCAAATTCCCTAGATCTCAATCTGATCAAGTACCTTTGGGATGTGCTGGAAAAAAAGTCCGATTCATGGAGGCCCCACCTTGTAACTTACAGAACTTAAAGAATCTGCTGCTAATATATATGGCTTACATTGGCAGCTGATGAGTGTGTGACGCACAAAACAAGCTTGTACTGAAATGTATTAAAAAAAAATCCCTACATATATAGTATATATCAATGCAGATGCAGGAAAAAACGTATTAATACATAGCAGTACAAGCCTGTTTCGTGCGTCGCGCATTCGTCAGCTGCTAAACATTAGCAGCCGATGAGTGTGCGACGCACGAAACTATATATATATATATATATATATATACACTACCGTTCAAAAGTTTGGGATCACCCAAACAATTTTGTGTTTTCCATGAAAAGTCACACTTATTCACCACCATATGTTGTGAAATGAATAGAAAATAGAGTCAAGACATTGACAAGGTTAGAAATAATGATTTGTATTTGAAATAAGATTTTTTTTACATCAAACTTTGCTTTCGTCAAAGAATCCTCCATTTGCAGCAATTACAGCATTGCAGACCTTTGGCATTCTAGCTGTTAATTTGTTGAGGTAATCTGGAGAAATTGCACCCCACGCTTCCAGAAGCAGCTCCCACAAGTTGGATTGGTTGGATGGGCACTTCTTTGAGCAGATTGAGTTTCTGGAGCATCACATTTGTGGGGTCAATTAAACGCTCAAAATGGCCAGAAAAAGAGAACTTTCATCTGAAACTCGACAGTCTATTCTTGTTCTTAGAAATGAAGGCTATTCCATGCGAGAAATTGCTAAGAAATTGAAGATTTCCTACACCGGTGTGTACTACTCCCTTCAGAGGACAGCACAAACAGGCTCTAACCAGAGTAGAAAAAGAAGTGGGAGGCCGCGTTGCACAACTGAGCAAGAAGATAAGTACATTAGAGTCTCTAGTTTGAGAAACAGACGCCTCACAGGTCCCCAACTGGCATCTTCATTAAATAGTACCTGTTAGAGCCTGTTTGTGCTGTCCTCTGAAGGGAGTAGTACACACCGGTGTAGGAAATCTTCAATTTCTTAGCAATTTCTCGCATGGAATAGCCTTCATTTCTAAGAACAAGAATAGACTGTCGAGTTTCAGATGAAAGTTCTCTTTTTCTGGCCATTTTGAGCGTTTAATTGACCCCACAAATGTGATGCTCCAGAAACTCAATCTGCTCAAAGAAGTGCCCATCCAACCAATCCAACTTGTGGGAGCTGCTTCTGGAAGCGTGGGGTGCAATTTCTCCAGATTACCTCAACAAATTAACAGCTAGAATGCCAAAGGTCTGCAATGCTGTAATTGCTGCAAATGGAGGATTCTTTGACGAAAGCAAAGTTTGATGTAAAAAAAATCTTATTTCAAATACAAATCATTATTTCTAACCTTGTCAATGTCTTGACTCTATTTTCTATTCATTTCACAACATATGGTGGTGAATAAGTGTGACTTTTCATGGAAAACACAAAATTGTTTGGGTGATCCCAAACTTTTGAACGGTAGTGTATATATATACATATATATACATATATATAAATATATATAGTGTGTGTGTGTGTGTGTGCATTATATGAGTCTCTTTTCTCTCTCTGTCTCTTTCTCTCTCTCACTTTCTTAGTATCTATCTCGCTCTTACTCCCCCCCCCCCCCCCCTTTCCAGATCTCATGTGGCCTGGGGCTGTTTAGCTCAAACTCCACATTGGGCTGGGCCTGACCTCAGTTGTTATGGTGACCAAGTTTTCTGGAACGTCAGGGCATTAGATCACGTTTATGTTAAACACAGACACAAGACAGGCGGAATTGGAGGTGCCAACCAGATGTCAGCTCACATGATGCTCCTTACATCTACATGGGGCACGAGCGCTGGTGTGCGCTTCTCATGAGCTTCCTTGGCTAAACAGCGGCTGCACCAGCAATGCTCTCATGTTCTAAGACACAGAACAGAGGATCCAGCCTTCCCTTTCAGTCAACCGCAGCTATCAAAAGCAGTTCTGAGGCGAACATTTACTCAGCAACATTAATTCTTATAATTGGTTTGTGCTTGTATATGTTCCCAGTCATACAGTTAAAATCTGAAAAACGCTTATGTGAAGCTCATCCAAAGGAATTGAATCGAGTGCAACTGGACTTGGTATATATCCATGAAAACATTTCGCCTCTCATCCAAGAGGCTTCATCAGTTCGTGCCTTTCTGACTAGATCACTAACGGCATCGGTCACTAACAGCTCCAACGACTCATGACCACTGAATGGAACACTAATGAAGTCGAAACTAACACCCCCAATGACCGTCGGTGCTTAACATTGGATCAAAAAGAGCCATGCACATCAATAGCTCTGATAACGACGGGCATGGCTTAACATCGGAACACAAAAGAGCCACGCATATCAATACCTCTTATAATGACGGGCATTGCTAAACATCGGAACACAAAGAGCCATGGACATCACTAGCTCTGATAACGACTCCAAAGAGGATAAATATCTGAGTTTCATCACCAGCCAGTCAGACTAGCTTGGTCTAGTCAGAAAGGCACGAACTGATAAAGCCTCTTGGATGAGAGGCGAAACATCATCACGGATACATACTGAGTCCAGTTTCACTCGATTCAATTCCTTTGGATAACCATGACCTGGATGAATGAGAACATTCACGGACTTATGGGTAGCTCATTTCAACACCACTGTCACATCGGCTTAGTGCTTTACAAAACACATCGAATAGGTGATGTTGATTTGTGAATTAAGCAAAAAATAAAGCAGGAGTACAGGTAATGCTTAAAAATGAGTGAGAAAAGCAGAACCATGGCATGGCAGTGGTAATGGCATGAATTTGATCCATTTCTCTGAGACCAGGTAATGAAGGGCAGGGGGAACAAAGCCTGTCGTGGGTTTTGATGTGTTGACTCTGATGCGGCTGGCTCAGGAACTGTGGCTGAAGCTCCATGAATTATTCCAACAGACCAGATGAGAGGCTGCAGTTTAGACCTAATTGAAATTGGGTGAATAATGCATGTTGTTTGCTTTCTTTCTTCTTTTTTTTATAATTATTTCTGTTGGGTCACTTTTACAGGGCAGATCACTCTGATGAAACCCTGGTGCTAGAGAGGGGTTGTTACAGGGGAGAAGAGGTTGATGTGATGAGTGAGCTTGCATGGGGCTCAAGGACTTTTCATTTTATCAATTTTTGGGGGGAAAGTACATGAAAAATGCATAGTGCTGCTCAGTTTGTTTTTTTTTTCCTTCAATTTTAGTCACATTTGAAGGGCAGAAAAAATGTTGTATTCCCAGGGGATAAGAGAGTCGGGGTAGAGGAGAAGTTGACAAATGGATGCTTTTGCCCATTTAGGATTATGCCTTTTAATCATATTTAATAAATGAATCCTGCCATAAAGTTGCAGCACAATTAAAAATAAGAACATTAGATTTTAAAGTGTTTTCTTTTTCACAATTACTGACTGCTTCTCTAACAATAATTTTTGTATACAATATAAGTGATAAACAACACTTAGTTGAAATACTTAACCATTTTAAATGTAAATGGGACAATGGCTGTAACAACAGCAACAGTGCTGGGGGACAGAATGATGAAGGTTGATTTTATTTATTTATTTATTTATTTATTTTGTCTTTGTATTTTGATTCAGTTATGTTTTAGACAAGATTTTTCACCTCTTGAACATTCTCATGTATTCTCATTTTTAAGCCACATGACAAATATTAAAGTCAGGGCAAAAATATGCCTTTCATCCTCTTCGCTTTTTATGTAGAAAACCTAGGACAGGATGCTTTGTCCTTGCAGCTTGCTGGCTAGTGCTATTGTTAAGCTTTATGTAAGGCAATTAATTCCAACCCAAATCAGATTGCTAATTGTGCATGAATGAGTTGGCTTTTATCTGGTGAAAAAGTCAAGCACTTGTCAGGCAAGAGAGAGGGTTGGAGCGGGAGAGGTGAAAGTGAACAGGGGAGGTTGTCAGGCAGGATGGATAACCATAGGTGCGAAGTCATAGGTGACCGAAGTGACCTGCATGTTTGGGCGACGCATCCCAGCTCAGTAACGTCTGATTCTCCAAACCAAGCTGCGTTGTTCAAACACAATAGGAGCAGGTGACGAGTCACTCATGCAAGTTCAGATGCAGATCTGTGAGCTTGAAACACACCCAAAGATGTTTCATGTAAATGCAAGGCAATTGCCACAAGGGCTACCAAACTCCATCTCAACGCACATCTACCAGCAGTCATTAAATTTTGGTCCTCTGTCAAAACTTGATGAAAGGGCTATAGCTTTAATACCGTCTGGTGCACAATGGATCCCAAAATGATAATGATCAAATCTTTCTCCCATTTCCTTCTTCCCGTGTAGAACCTGGCAGAAGCGGAGTATTCTGTGGCACTGTACATGTACATGCGTGTACTGGGCTATCCTGCTGATCGCATCAGCATCCTCACCACCTACAACGGACAGAAGCATTTGATCAGAGACGTCATCAACCAGCGCTGTGCTGGCAACCCTTTCTTTGGCCAGCCTAATAAGGTAAATACAAACTAGTGTATACTTAAGTCAGCCCCAACAAAACACAGGCTGACATCATAGCTCAACTTAGAGAAAGTTAGCTTTGATTAAAAAAAGGGAAATTTTGGATGTGCATTAAAGCATGGGGGGATGCACATTGTGGTCATGAGGGTTTTAGCCAGAAAGTCCACCCATGATAATCTACCACACAGGGTAAAATAATGTTACCATGAAATCAAAAACTCATTGAGTCAGTATTATTGCAAACAAATTATTATCTTCCCTTGTTATATTTTTATGCCTAGCATCTGTAATCTGCACAAATTGTCCAAACTTTTAGTGTTTGCTAGCTGAGGATTGTCACGTAAGATGATACATATTCAAGCACAGGATGAGACAATGACAGTAACACAAGAGAATGGGAGAAACCTAAGTGTTAACATCTAGTAAGCATTTTGTTTTTGTTTTTTAACTTAGTTTTTATTTTAATTTCAACAACTTACGTAACCAAATTCACAATTTTGCTTGCTGTGTTTTTCCATTTTTTTCAGCTGTACTTACTTGGTTTACAGATAATTTAGCAAAAGGAAGTAAAAAATAAAAATAAAAAAGGAAAACATAAAAAACCCCACTTCAGATTGAAGTGTTAGTTGTAACGGCAGTATAAGTTAAAGACATGAATGATTAAAAAATGGAAAGGAGGGGTCGGGGTCAGGGAGAGGAGGGGAGTTGTGTACGAATGTGTGTAGTGGTATGCATGCATGTATATGCATAAACAGATGAGGTGAATTGAAAAGATCCAGAATATATACAAGGGTTTAGAATGCTTCACTGTCTCAATATAGCCATGGCCGGGCTCCACCTTTTAATAAATACATTTTTCTGAAGTCTCAAAGAGTATGTTATTTGTTCCATCTGATATATTTCCCATACTTTCTCAGTCTATATGTTTGGGGGGGGGGGTCAGGTTTTAACCACTTAATTGTGATGCATTTAATTGCAACTGTTAGTAATATTTGTAAAAGATATTTTTAGCTCTTCCATCAATCCCTTCCGGCATTAATCCCAGTAATGCCATCTTTGGATCTTTTGTGACGTTTTGGTGGAATATTTCTTTAAGTGCCGCAAACACCTCTCCCCAAAATGTTGTTAATTTAAGGCATGGTCCAAAATATGTGGGTGTGGTTGCCAATTTGTGTTCCATAGTTTCTCCAGCATTTATTTGAGTGTGTTGGGCCCATTTTAGCCACTATTTCTATTTGATGTCTGAAAGAATCTCATAATTACCTTCCACTTGAATTCCCTCCTTGTATTTGAATTGGTTACTAGATTTGCTTCAGTGCATATTTCTTCCCACATGTCCTGTTGTATATCTGTATTCATTTCAGTTTCCCATCTTCCTTTCATCTGCTGTGTATTATTCATGTTCAAGCCTAAAAACATTTTGTAAACATGACATTTGACTTTATTATCCCTGATCCCTGTTTGTAATTTTATGATGAACTCTTCAGTTGGAGTGGGCACCAATACTCTATCCCACTCTTTATGTTTTGTTAAAAAGTCCCTCAGTTGTAAATATCTCAAAAAGTCTGTGTTAGAAAGTGTAAATTCCTCTCTCAGCTGTTCAAATTCTTTAAGGATGCCATCCTTATTAAGTTGTTGTAGATTAGTGAGTCCATGTTCTGACTATTTTCGAAAACCTGCATCTATATGGGAGGGTACAAATCCTTTATAAACCCAATACTAGGTAGTACAGAAATGACTTTAGGCAATCCAAATGACAGTTTTATTTTCCTCCAGATTTTTAGTTTAACTCTAGTCCATTCACCCATTTGAGTTTCTTTTAAGGAGACATCTAGGAAAGGCAAGGTCTGTAGGTGCTTCACACACAAGCTTTTTTCTATGTTAAGCCAGCGACTACATGTAAGATCCTGAATCCATATTGTTAAAGGTTTTAAGTGTGCAGCCCAAAAATAATATCTTAGATTCGGAAGTTTCAGCTCTCCATGTGGTTTAGATAGGTGTAATGTTTTTAGTCTAATTCTTGGTCACTTTCCTTGCCATATACATTTTGAAATTATCCTGTCTAATATATCAAATATGGATTTAGGAATCAGTAGGTATCATCTGAAATGGATAGAAAAGCTTAGGTAGCACAATCATGCATGTACTCTCAGTACAGCCCAACAGAGACAGGGGAAGTGTTGACCACCGGTCCAAAATCCTTACTGATATTTTGAATTATGTTTTTGTAATTTGCATCATATAACTTTCCTAGCAATGGGGGGATTTGAATGCCAAGATATTCAATGCCATCTTTAGGCCATTTAAACCCAAACTGGAGTTTGACTGTTTGAGGAATTCTACCCCTTATATCAATTGCCATTATTTTGTCCACATTTACTTTATAACCCGAGAAGTACCCATATGTGGAAATAAGGTCCTTTAAGTGTGGGATTGTTGTTGTAGGTTTGGCTATATATAAAGGTATGTCATCTGCAGATAAGGATAATTTGTGTTCTTCATTTATTGTCGGTCCCTTTATGTTATTGTCATCTCTAATAAGCTGTGCTAGTGGTTCAATACTAATATCGAACAGTAGGGTTGATAGAGAGCATCCTTATCTGCAGCCGCGTTCTAGGGCAAATCGGTCTGATAGGACCCCATTCACTTTAACGGCAGCTTGTGGATTAGAATATAGTGTTTGTGTCCACTTCATAAAATTAGGGTTAAATTGGAATCGTTTCAGTGTTTGAAGCAAGTATTGCCAGGATACTTGATCAAATGCCTTCTGGGCATTGAAGGATAATATCATTGCTCCCTCCTTCTTGACTTTTGGATGAGTCATTAAATTTAATAGTCTTCTGCTATTGTCCCTATAATACCTTCCTGTGATAAACCCGGTCTGATCACGATGAATAATTTCTGTGATAATTTTATTGACGCATCTCGATAGAATAGCTGTTAGTATACTATGTAGGTCTCCATTCACTCCTGGTCTTCCTTGGAGCATCTTCCTGATGTCCGTGAAAGCCACTCTGGCTTTAGCGACATTGGCTGTGTAGTCCGGAAATATGGCGATTTGATTGCCGTAGTAGTTGAGTTGGCCACCTGGTCATGGGCCTCCCTCAGGATGTCCATGGCGTCCCTGTCATTGTGTAATTTTGCAATGATCTGTGTCAGACTTCGGTGTGAGCGCTCAATCTGTATATCTTTTCCATCTGGAACACCTCCTTAAGAAGTTTGGAAACTGTCGCAGGAGAGCTTGATCCTGGTTGCTCAGTGACCCCCATAATCCGAATGTTACTTCTCCTCATCCTCCCCTCCATGTCCTCACATTTTTCTTTTAAGTCTTCGACCTACTTCTTGAGGTTTGTTACAGTGATTTGTACCAATACTGCATCATCTGACCATGTTGACAGTCCTTCCTCAATGGCTTTTACATTAGCTTTAACCTGATCTATTTCTGCACGGATTGTGGTTGTAGTGTTAGTAATTTCAGTTTTCACTGCCTTTATTTAATTTTTCAGACCTTCGAAATCATCCACTACAGCCCTCTTCAGCTTTTCTCTTATTACAGAGGATATGTCTTTTCTTAATCAGGAGAGGATATCAGCTTTGATTGATTCTATGTCCATGGTCGGACTTACCGCGGGTGTGGGTGAGGCTTCATCAGGGTTACATGAACTCTTCACCAGTGGATTGTTGGGCCTTGCATTGAATAGACCGCCGTATTTATATTTTCGAAGATTGGTGGACGCCATCCGCGTTGGCATCTGATTAGGATGCCACCTGGGTGCCTTCGTTTGGAGGTTTACTGGGCACGGCCAACTGGGAGGAGACCCCAGGGTAGACCCAGAAGTCGCCGGAGGGACTACATGTCCAATCTGGCCTGGGAACGCCTTGGGATCCCCCAGGAGGAGCTGGAGGGCGTTGCTGGGGAGAGGGACGTCTGGAGTGCCCTACTTAGCTTGCTGCCACCGCGACCTGACCCCGGAGAAGCGGCTGAAGATGAATGAATGAATGAGATTGGACGCCATCCGCATTGGTTTTACTGATTTTCAGCTATACTTTGGTTTATTAATCTTAGATTTAAGTGTTTTGATTATTATTTATAATGACAATGTTGTTAAAATATGGAATTAGCAAGTATTCTGCGGGAGCCCTGAAAAATAGGTCTTGCCCCATTTGCCGCAAGCAACATTATGTTTTTGAGATTGATTTATATGGTTTCTATTTAGTACCCTATGCCTATGAACACTGACTAACAAGTTAAAATACAACTGTGAGACAGTCTTTACCGCACCTGAATAATAACAACTTTATTATTATTTATAAGCACTTACAGTTCACAATCACTCCTCTTAGCATACTGTACAAACATAACACACTTCTCTCTCTCTCCCTCATAACACCTCCTGAGTCACACATTTGCTCTTCTGTCAGGAAGGTATTTCAACTCCCAGCAGAGCTGTTTTCACATTATACAGTGTATAGCATTCAGACAGACTAGTGTAGTGAGCACGTACACAACACATTCACAAACACACACTCTTTACACCTCCACATGTCAGCTGCAGTTTACCACCCAACCTTCTGTATCTCCACGTCAGCTGCACATTACCACCCAACCTTCTATATTCTCCTGTTGCACCAAAAACAAATTCACAGCTCACAATTCTCACAAGCCTTGAGCTGCTGCTAACCTCCATCACATACATAAATACACACACCATCATCATCGGCGGTCACTAGGGGTCGAGTATGACCGTACTCCCTCTGGGTTCTCAGGTGGGCGTAGAGGCCGATTCTGAAGCCGCATAATGGGAGGATGCCTGTACGTGACAGCTTTTTACATGGAGTGGCCGATGCGCCTGCAGCCACCACACAGTCCTTGGCAGGGGGTGGTCAGAGTCTAATGGCATGGAGAACCACGAGGATTGGGGACGACCCTCTGTTGCAACCTTCATCCTGCTGTTGTGACGTGGAGACGTCTTCCACCAGTTCCACCATTGAGGTCTTTGTTGAATCGCGCTTCGTCTGGAACCTCCCCCTTGACCTGTCCGCCTTGGGTGACCCTACCTGGAGCCAAGCTCAGGACGGCATAGCTCTTGACATCATTGGTACACACAAGCTTCTCCACCATGGCAAGGTGGCGATCCAGGAGAAGAAATACACATACACACACACACACACACACACACAACCTCTCTCCCGGGAATGCTGTGTAGCACATATAGTATCACTATTTCCATCAAGTCCATACCTTTTGACTTAAAAAAGCTCCCAAATCTCTCCTTATTTATGTGATAAATCCTAGTCCATGTGTTTTATCACCAAGATGATCGAGTGGCACGGTGGCCCAGTGGTTAGCACTGACGCCTCACAGCATGAAGGTCCTGGGTTCGAACCCTGGGGTTGTCCAACCTTGGGGGGGGGGCGTCATCCCAGGTCGTCCTCTGGGGGGAGAGGTTCATCCCAGGTCGTCCTGTGTGTGGAGTTTGCATGTTCTCCCTGTGTCTGCAGTGGGTTTTCTAGGGGTGTTTCGGTTTCCCCCACCATCAAAAGAAACATGCATGTTAGGGTTTATACTCCTGTCTGTGCCCCTGACCATGGGAAAAGAATTGGAGTTGGTCCCTGGGCGCAGCATAAAGGTGGCACCCCACTGCTCCTAGCTACACTGATCACTGCTAGGATGGGTTAATTTGCAGTAACTGAATTTCCCTAAAGGGATTAATAAAGGGAACTTAATTAATTTCAGGAAAGTCTAAAATCAAAACTTTTATCCTCAAGCCAGTAAAGCTGTCCCTGACTTTTTTTTACAATCTCCAAATGCCCATTTCAGCTGGTAGATATTTGTGTGACAAAGTAGAGGACAACCTCGGTTTCCCACCATGGTTTCTGGGTGTCCTGCCTCATGAAATCAAGAGATTGTTAGGACCACTGCAGCAGGTCATAAGACTGACATGGATGTTGGCAGTTTTGTGCCATCTGTTTCTTAACTAACTGAATTCTGCCACTGCTGATTAACATACCAGTCTGCTGTATTCCTCTGTGAATATAATACAGAGGGGTGTGTGTGTGTTTGTATGTGTGTGCGTAAGCATGTGTATATGCGTTTTTGAGAGAGAGACAGAAAGAGAAGGACTTGGAGAGATTAAGTGTGTGTGTGGGTGTAAACGCAATGTTCTGTTCATCCCTTAAGGATACTGTTGGGCTGTCTTCATCCAGCCCCCTTTCCCCCCCATCTACCCCGCCTTTGTTCTCTTCTTTGCCTACCCTACCTTTTACACCGTTGGTTAAGTCAGCAGCCTGACCGCACAATTCATGTCCCTTCTTCCCTTCTGTTTGCGCTGATAAATTATTTTACCTGTTTCCCTTTCTTTTTTCTCAACCACTATTCTCTCTGTCTCTGTCTCTGTCTCTTTCCCTGTCTCTGTCTCTGTCTCTCTCGCTCTCTGTCCCTCTGTCCGTCTGTCTCTGTCTCTGTCTTTCTCTCTGTCTCTCTTTCTCTTTCTTTGTTTACATCATCTCTGTCATTAGGAAGTTCCAGTGTTGACTTGTCCAAAATCACGGGCTGTTACATTTGCTGTGATAAATGATTGTCAGGGACGGAGAGAGAGAGCAAGAGGATGATTGAGCGAGAAAAGGGAGGGCAAGTGAGGAAAAAGGGAGAGTGGGGGAAGTGAGGGCTCATAAAGGAAAATGCTGAGCAGCTGAAAGGTCATGGCATTGGTTGCTGGGTCCACAGTGTGTCTGACAGCATGTCACATCGGCTAAACCAGGCAAATGTCAGCAGCCGGCCCACTGCACTTCGCGGCCACTGTAATTAAACAGAGAGTGGTGGGTGTTGGGGGGTGGGGATTTCTTCTTAGCACCAGCCACAGTCCAATTCCCAAACTTATCAACCTAACCTTGGCTGACTACTCAATCTAGTGTACAACAGTTTGCATAGGCGTGCAAGGTTTTACATGCTGTTGGCATACTGCTCCTATGCATCTTTAATGCTGGTTTTTTTTCTGTTTAGCGTGGGAATTTTTTAAAGCAACGCTTGTTGAGTTTCATTTCTGTGTCGTTGTTGATTTAAACATAGTGGTCCTTGCAGGTCATTAACAAGGCTGAGGCAATCATTCTCTAAATACAGAATTACAGGGTGTCTGGGTGGCATGGCGGTCTATTCCATTGCCTACCAACACAGGGATCGCTGGTTCGAATCCCTGTGTTGCCCCCGGCTTGGTCGGGCATCCCTACAGACACAATTGGCCATGTCTGTGGGTGGGAAGCTGGATGTGGGTATGTGTCCTGGTCGCTGCACTAGCGCCTCCTCTAGTCGGTCGGTGCGCGCCTGTTCGGGGGGGGGGGGGACTAGGGGGAATAGCATGATCCTCCCACGTGCTACGTCCCCCCAGTGAAACTCTTCACTGTCAGTTGAAAAGAAGCGGCTGGTGACTCCACATATATCAGAGGAGGCATGTGGTAGTCTGCAGCCCGTCTCGGATCAGCAGAGGGGATGGAGCAGTGACCGAGACGGCTTGGAAGAGTGGGGTAATTGGCCAAGACCAGTTGGGGAGAAAAAGGGGGAAACATCCAAAAATAAATAAATACAGAATTACATTTTGCCAAACTGGATTTAAAGTGGTTTCCTCCTGTTCCCTTAGGCCACTGTCAGCCCAGTTCCTATGGAAGGGTGAGTGGTGAATTACTGAGGAAATAATATACTTTATCAGCCAGTGTGATAAAGTTAATCAGTCTACCAGGTTGGAATACACCAAAACAGAGTTGAGGAGAGGTTGAAAGATGGGGGAGTGAAGGGGAGCGGACAGTATTCAAGAAAAAGCACTTGCTCACCTTTCACACACACCCAGGGATGGGTGTCATTAAGATTTTAACAGTCCTGCTACTCTTACCAATTCTGCTTATTGATCCGGTACTTTAACAATACCCTTATTGGTTCTTTTTGTTATCTTTTTTAAGAGAAAAAACGAAACAAATTAAGAACAGAATTAACATTGCTTTATTTCTCATGTCTGGACTCAGAGCATTACTTTTAGTCATCAACCCATGTTTGTATAATTTAACGTATTGACCCGAATATAAGACAACCCTGATTATAAGATGACCCCCCCTTTTTTTTTCAAGACTTGTTTTTGGAAAAAGGCTTTTTGAAGACCAATTTTTGTTTTTATGAACAAAATCATTTTATTTGAAAATAATGATAGGTTAAATAGACTAGGTTAAAACCTAGTATACGACTGGACCATGACTACGTTTAAAAAGTGGCTTTTTTGACATCAGTTCTGTGAACAGCTGCTGTACTGGGCAGCGATTTTCAAACCCTGATTATTCATAGTACAGTTAAATAGTGCGAATCTTTCTTTTATATGAAATAATTACCTGGCTACAATCATTGCTGCCACGGTCACTGGAAAGTCTGGGCGTGACACCCCTTATAAATGTGCTTTGGTTACCACCAACTCTGAAGACACTAATAATTTTCACTCTGTGTTTGGCTATTAGTGCTGGTGTTTGTGAATTGGACCTTTTTTGCAATGAGGTATTTGAGTAGTATCCACGAGTAGTATCCAATATATTACGCTCGTTAGCGTGCGTACTGCTGCACTGGGTCACGGCCGATAGGGAAACCCCCACTTCCATGTTTACCAACAACGTTGTTGGTCAGCCGACCAATCATGTAACTTCAGTGACGTTGTTGGTCGCCACTAGCTGGAACTGTCGTTGGTCACCTGATCCAGCAGCCCAATCCTGTCAAACGGATCACTCAGTCAGTCACTCTTATAGTGCTGGCCCCACTGTCTGGTCCAGACAAAAACAGGCTCGCTTCAGTCAGGAGGGGAACTCGTTTTACAGATATTTGCCACTATCTGTTGTTGTGAATGTATATTGACACTTAAAAGGCTAGACCCCAAATATAAGATGACCCCACTTTTTCAGTTGTATATCCAGGAAAAAGAAAAAACACATCTTATATTCTGACCAATACGGTCTGGACTGCACTGGAGAGAAGAGGAATGAAAGTCAATAGGAGCAATACAGAATACATATGCATGAGTGAAGACCGCAGAATGGTGAGGATCCAAGGAGTAGAGGTGGCAAAGGTGGATACGTTTAAATGCTTTACAATTTCAATTTCGTTTGGTAGATGCTTTCATCCAAAGCAGCGTAGATCTTAGAGGTAGTTGGCTTGTATAGGGGGAATATACCCTGAGTATGATAATCGGTTTGGATAATGAATGAATGGATGGAAACCCAGAGTGAAACTTTGTTTTTGTTTTTTGTTTTTTTAACAAATATATCTACTAGCAAGTGTAGGCAGATCATCTGCTAATGCTCTCATATGCCTATCCCATAAAACTCACTATATGTTTGCAGATTAGCTTGAACTTAGTGAGCCACTTAGAGAATGGACTTGTTTGAGGCCATTTTCTTTTCTCCTGGGTTTCTGGTTTCTTGAGATTTTCTCCACAGAGTTATAACCTGCACCATCTTGTCAACTAACTGATTAAGTGGCTCTACAACACTGATCTTTATGAGCTCACTGCCATTTCTGTCCAGGCTTACCTGAAATCAAATGGTGTAAAAATTACCCTTTAAGAGGTTTATTCCACAATTGGGACTCTGTACTTGCACTCCACATAAAAGGTGTATACCTTGTTTAGGCCAAGTTCACTATAGAATAGAGACGTAATGCTCTTGGGTTACTGCATAGCTTTTTTGGTTAACAGTGGTAGTTGCAAGACAGAGGTTGTAAGTTTGATTCCCCCTGTGACCTTATTGCATGAATGTGCTTGCTTCACCATTCCTAACAGCCTATGTACAGATGATGACATATTCATACCCTTATAAACTAAGGACAGAGCTGTACCATAAAGTAGTGCTGGTACATCTGTTCTGTTTTTACTGGGTTACATCTCATCAGCTTGCTCAGCTCTACATCAGCTCAAAAATACAACTGTAGTACATTGCTGCCATTATGTAAGGACGGACAACATTGAGGAACTCTCACTACAGCGCTTTTCTCCATCAGTGGGGGCTGCAGGAATAAGTATGCTTCTCAGCAGGACAGGATTACCAAGGAATAAAAGCAAATTGGCTGACACGAGTTTCCTTTCTGCTCGGGGAAAATCCTTAAGTGAGTCGCTTCCACTCCGCTCTGCAGCTCCCCAAAATAGTCTGTGATCCAGTGAGGCAGCATGGCCCCCGGCAACACGGGCCCTCAGTTCCAAGGGCCCAGGTAAGCGGCCAGTAGAGGTAAATGCCCTCTAAGCTGCATTACTCCCCACTGGCTGCCCATGTGGCCCACAGCGATAAGAGCAATAACAACATGCACCCACCGCAACTGCTACCTATGGCTCCCACCCCCATCAAAAAAAATATATAATGCTCTCATACTCCTGAACATTTTCACTAAATCCCTCTGACTACCCATCACACAAAAAAGGCACACACTTGTTTACTCTGCAGAACATACCGCCTAGTGTAGTTTAGTGATAGTGTGTCCTGAGTGCGCATTTAAGCAAGTGCGTGTGCGTTCATGCATGTGTGTTGAATAATGGATGTGTCTGTGTCTTCGAAGGTGACGACAGTGGACAGGTTCCAGGGTCAGCAAAATGACTACATCATCCTCTCGCTGGTCCGCACGAAAGCGGTGGGACACCTGAGGTAAGTGCCTCAGCATACACCAAACAGAAACACTTAGCGCTCCAGAAATACACACAACTTGCAGGAGCTGCAGTCCCCAAACATACGTGTCTCATAGGGGCCACAGCTAAGATACACTTGCCCCAGGGAAACAACACAAAAAAAAAGTACAGGCATTTAGCTCTCTAGAGAGATTGCTTCCAAAGGCTGTTCTCCTTTTACTATCAGTTTAACAGTGAAGTTTGCCAAAAAGTTACAGCTCTTCACTCTTTTAAGTCTGTTCAAGCTTAGTTTCAGACAAGAGAGATAAAGGCAGCTTTTGGGAGGACTGTAAAAGCAATGCATGCCTTTGGACTGACATTTTTCTTTTCTTTTTTTTTTTGTCTTGTTTAAGAGAAACTATTGTGTCATGATGATTGGGGTGAGAATACCCAACAAAGCGCTATGCTCTGATCGAAGGCACACAATAGAACAAACTCTTAGAGGCTTTTATAGGCCTGTTGGTTCACCACACTGCAGCAGCAGGTTTGATGTCCTTTCATCCTGTGTCCCATTACTCGCTCCTCCTCCTCAGCTTGCTTCTCTTCCCTTCCTCTTCTCTTGCCTTAGTCTCTTCCTCTCTCCTTATCTTGTCTCCCCTCTTCCCAGTCTCCCTCCTCTTCCTTCAGAAAATTGCCACATAGTGAAGTGGCCTTTTAAAGTTATTCTCTACATAATATGTTTGTATTGGTCCTGGAACATTCAGGTCAAACAGCCACACTGCTTAAGCTGTCCATGCAGATCACCTGACTCTTATGTGCAGTGGCTGCTGGTGGGAACCTTGCCTAAACTGCCTTCTCATCAACCATTTTCCATGGTTTTTTTGGGGTTTTTTGGGGGGGGGGTTGATTTTCCCTGAACAATCGCTATTGACTGACATGTCCAACCACTATGACGTCATTTTCAGTTGACGTAAACTGTGTTAGTTCGAAGAATGTCAGTTGATTTTGATAAACTGTGCCATTTATGCAAAGACAGTTTGTTGGTTCAGGGGATACTCACAAATTCAAGAATTCTATTAAGCCTAAATGCCAAAGTAAAACTGTTGCTCAAATGGTTCCGAGATATCGGAGCAAATTCCCCAAATTGACTGGGTGTCTATTCTGGAAAGATTTGCACCAAATGTTATTTGTCGGGGTTGGAAGAAGCTGTAGTTATTTTAAAGCCATGGCAAGCAGACAAATAAACACAAGAGAATGATCTAGATATAAACGAGAAAGGGAAAAGAGGCTGCTAGCTCTCCAAGTTAAGTCCCACAAAGACACTGATTGGCTGGGTTGTTCCTCCAACCTGTAACAAGTCGATGAGGAGGGCATCTCCAGACCTCCGAATCACTTGACAGAATTTGAAAAGTGGGAAGTGAAGTGTGCCAGGTTAGAATTTGCCCCTGGCAGAGCTGTACCACCATCACACACACTCAGCCTGACATTAGAGAAATCTGCAAATCGAGCCTTAGCCTAGTTAATGAGCTACCTGTTTTGCAGCCTGGCTGTCATGCACCCCCTTCTTTGGGGGTTTATGTTGCTGAAATCTAGTCGAGAAATCACATTTTCCTCTTCTTGCAGATAAGGCTGTGAATTGAAGGTGTTGGGTGTGAGAAGTGCCGTGAACAATGGAAAATTGTAGTTTATCTTGTTGGCATCCCCAACCTGTCCTATATTCCAGTATCATTTCCTTGGTCTTGTCTTCCACCCCACCTAACTCTCATCTTACTCAGTCAACACCACCTGTGATGTTTCTTTCAAAAACATCTTTAATGTGCGCTAGGGTTCCAATTGTTAAGTTTGTTGTTAACTTTTGTTGGTGCCTATAATACAGTTAAGACGGTAGCCTGTTTTGTTAGTCACTTCTACTGCAGTCTTTACGGTAACCCTCCTGTTAGGAGGAAGGCACGCTGCTAGTGAAAGGCACTTGTTGAAATGTTCGGTAGGCTGTGGCCACTTGCTGGTGAGAGCGCAAAGAAAACTCAGTTAAATAAGTACAGTTGTCTTATTTGAAACTAACACCAATCATTCACTGAAATCATATAATAGTACCAGAGCCACCCCTCCCCTTGTAGCAAGAAAAATACTTTTTATATCAGAGATTAATAATAATAATAATAATAAAAATAATAATGGACTACATTTATATAGCGCTTTATCTAGACACCCTAATCACTTCACAGAGAAGGGGGGAAACTCACTTCAACCAACAACAATGTGTAGCACCCAGCTGGGTGATGCATGGCAGCCATTTTTCACCAGAATGCTCACCACACATCAGCTTGAGGTGGAGAGGGAGGAATCATTGAGTGAATTACATGGGAGGATGATTAGGTGGCTAGATGGAGAGAGCCAGTTTGGGAATTTTGCCAGGATACCGGGGAACCCCCTACTCTTTGTGATAAGTGCCATGGGATCTTTAATGACCACAGTGAGCCAAGGACCTCAGTTTAATGTCTCATCCGAAGGACAGCATCTCCTACAGCACAGTGTCCCCATCACTGCACTGGGGCATAGAGATTTTTTTTAAATGGTTTACATTTTACACATTTTATTTAAGTCCAAGGCATTTGACTAAAAACAAAATAATGAAACGACCATGGGATTCTCTTCTGTTTGTAATCAGATACACCTGTTTATATTAGGTTACTCAATTTTATCTGATCTTCAAATTCATTCATTCATTCATGTCTTGTCCTAATGCTCCTCAATGGTGAATGGTTGTGAAATCAGTGATTCATGGGAAATGCCCATGTTGCCTCGTGTGCTTTGCCCCTCACCAGGATCACTCTGGCATACTGCTGAGTCCTACCTCACACCCCTCTTCCCTCTGCCCCCTCCCGCCTCTCTCCCCATGGCAACCTGCTGCCGTGACAGCCACAGGAGACGCGGCTGACCATATGACAAGCTCACCTTCGGTTTGACAGGGGAAAGCATTCCTGCTGATACACACAGAGTCACTCTAGCACAAGCCAAAGCACACTGTTGACAGGGATGCATGTACACAGATCCAGACACACTCTGACATGCACACACACACTCTCGCATGTGGACAGACACACACACACACATACACACACGCATACAGTGTCCATCCGCTTTGCCCTGTCATGTCACGGAATCACCCAGGTGGGCGTATCTCAACAGAGCCATGTCTGCAGGCTATTCTGCTTCACGATTGGTTCATCTCTCTTCTAGCTCGGTGCTCATTGGTTGTCCACTGTTGTGGTTTGTCTCCGTGGAGATGTTGTACTTTGGTGTTCCTTTTCCATACAGTGTATCTTCTTTAGCTTGACATTTTTTTTATGTTTACACAGCCATGCATTATAGGCTAGACACATGTCAACTCACTTTTAAAACCTACACATTATTCTCAATAACCCCCCACACACACACACACACACATATTCATGCACAAGCCATACATATTCCAAGGATTAATCTTCTTAATCTCATGCTCAGTCTATGTCCTCTCTGCATTCAACATTTTTGGCTGGTGTGTGTGTGTGCATGTGTGTGTGTGTGTGTGTGTGTGTGTGCATTTGCATATAGGTGTGTGTTCTTGAAAGCTTGCGTGCAAGCTTGACTGTAAGCCAATTTATTTTCACATCAAGCCAAAAATTGTTATGAATCTTGCTTGAACAAGCCAAACACTTCTTCTCCCTTAAATCCTTCACCACATTCCATGTTCAAAGGATCTTTGTCAGTCACACAGCTTTTGTCTTGTAGATTTACTGGCCCAGTAGACTGTGAAATGTTGTGCAGTGATATATTACATATGTATAGCTCTAAAAACCTACAATATTTGTTTTATTCCATTTCAGTATGTATGAAGGATATCTCTTCCCATTTTATTGAATGGGAGCCGCTGTGTGCAAAGCTATTTTTGCGGCTCCTGGAATCTAAGCTAGTTTTTCCTTCTCTCACATGGTTACCCAAAATAGCCTTAATCATGATAGAGTACAATATGCAGGAGAAATATACTACATAATTGCACAGTTGTGCTAGGTGAAATTAGTTTTTATCGCACAACACCCTGTAGCTCCACTTGGGGTTTACAAGGGGTTAAAATTATAATTCAGAACTAACAGTTTTACCTATCAAACAGTTTAAATGAGACATAAAGGGCCATAGTGGCATTCTTGTGTCATGGGAGTAGGCTCGCAGCACTGTAAACTATGTTTTATTAAACAGTTTGCCTATAGCAGCCACTCACACGGGATTCCTCCTCGCTGCGGGATATGATTCCTCTGCTGCTAATCCCTTAATTCTAGTGGATGGCAAGAAAATGTAACCTATCTGCCCTCTCCTGCGCTCCGCCACCTCTGCCTCTCTTTGTCAGGCTTGTTTATCCCATCTTCCTCTGCCTTTCTCTCCTCTGTCTCCCTCTCCGGTTTTGTATTTCTCCCCCTCACCTTTTGCTGCTTATCCCTCTCTAAACCCCTCTCCACCCACAGTCTGCCTTTTCCCTTCCTCTCCAATCTTTTTCACCCGCGCCTTCCACTCTGATCCCCTCACTTCAATTTTCCTTCTTCCCCCTCCATGTTTGATTTTTTTTTCTCTTCCTCTGATCTTGTGCCTTCCACCCACAAACAGACTTCTTGTCCCCCCCCCTTTTTTTTTTTCCTGTCAACCTAATTCTCAACTTGTCTTGCCCTCTCTCTCTCTTTGTCTCACTCTCTTTCTTTCCATAGGGATGTAAGACGTCTGGTGGTAGCCATGTCCAGAGCCAGACTGGGTCTCTACATCTTTGCCCGGGTGTCTCTTTTCCAGAACTGTTTTGAGTTGACTCCTGCCTTCAACCAACTCACTGCCAGACCACTGCAGCTGCACATCAGACCACACGAGTACTACAGCCAGGAACAGCCTGTGAGTAGGCACACATACACCGACACGTAGACAGAAGTGCAGTGAAGTTTCTCAAAGCACAACTGTTCCAGTCCAATAGATTTGACTTGTTCTCAGGGACTCGGACCTAGACCAATTTTGCGAGCAAGAACACACCATATTTTCCACATATGTGTGCCTATTTCCTAATACTGTAATGGTCCTATCCAACTCTCAACACCCAACCCCTATCTCCCAACTCCTCTCTGACACAGCCCAATGTCTCTGTCTAACCCTTTCTCTATATTCTGAATGGAATCATCCTCCACCCCACCCCAGGTCTTACTGTGGCTTTACCCTAAGGCTCTAGTCTCTTAACAGCATTCTGCAGGGGTTGTCTGCTAGATGCGGAAAACACAGGCCAGGCTATAATTAACCCCTGAAGGTCAGAAGGCAAAGACACTCCAAAATTCCACCAGGCTAGAGCGAGATGGCCACTGTCTGGTCACTGTTCATGTCTCACTGACTGGCGTGTTTGGAAACAGGATTGTCTGAAATACCCCTAGCCTCTGACACTTCCGCTGACACCAGAGTGTTTGTTCCCATGGGGGACAGCTCTTTTGGGCATACACATGTGGCCCCTGCTTAGCCAATTTATCCGGAGCAAAAACAGTCCCTGTTGCATGCACCCAAATGCAGATTCAAAGTCAGACCTCTTTCAATCAGTCTGAAACCTCACCGTTGCAAGCCCTTTTTTACAGTGCCAATCTAAAGAACTTTATAATGGTAAAAGATAACAGTTCTGTATTAATACTTTACACACATAGTTGGTTACAGTATTGGACAGGCAGTAAAACATAATGTCGCCTTAATACAGAAGCACTTTAAGGCACTCTCTCTATGATAGCTTCATTCCAATAAAACCACAGGGTTTACTTTTACAGCACTGTGGTCTGCATTGTACTTATTGCTACACACTACCCAATGGGCTGCTGCAGCTTCGGCAATTTAACTCCATTTAGGAGGCAACAGACAGTGGAATAAATACTCTCTCTGCCTCCCTCCTCAGTTTTGCTTGTGTGGCTCTGTCTGCATACTTGATTTTCATATTACAAACCTTGCATCCTCAATTCCTTTTGATGGTGCATGACCATTGATAATTGGAGACAGGCAGTGGGAGATTTACTTTTGATTTAATAAGCAGTCAGTGAGCAAACAATTTGTAATTTCCACGTACGTTTCTTCTTTGGATCAATAGCTAACAAGGATGATACTTTTGAAATTTGTGCAAGCCAGGTAGATGTTCTTCCTAATTATCCCACCCTCTAACCGCCCTCTGACACATCTCGAACCATCTTTAATTTCCTTTATTTATTTTTACTCTCAAACAGAGAGAAGCTTGTGACCAGCCAGATAAGGTGATCAAGAACATGCCAGAGATGGCCAACCTGGTATACAATATTTACATGCACATGATGCAGACTACTCAGCAGTACAGACAGGTAAGATCCATCATTAGCCATCAGTATACGTACACTCACCGGCCACTTTATTAGGCACACCTGTCCAACTGCTCGTTAACGCAAATTTCTAATCAGCCAATCACATGGCAGCAACTCAATGCATTTAGGCATGTAGACATGGTCAAGACGATCTGCTGCAGTTCAAACCGAGCATCAGAATGGGGAAGAAAGGTGATTTAAGTGACTTTGAACATGGCATGGTTGTTGGTGCCAGACGGGCTGGTCTGAGTATTTCAGAAACTGCTGATCTACTGGGATTTTCACGCACAACCATCTCTAGGGTTTACAGAGAATGGTCCGAAAAAGAGAAAATATCCAGTGAGCAGCAATTCTGTGGGCGAAAATGCCTTGTTGATGCCAGAGGTCAGAGGAGAATGGCCAGACTGGTTCGAGCTGATAGAAAGGCAACAGTAACTCAAATAACCACTCATGACAACCGAGGTATGCAGAAGAGCATCTCTGAACGCACAACACGTCGAACCTTGAGGCAGATGGGCTACAGCAGCAGAAGACCACACTGGGTGCCACTCCTGTCAGCTAAGAACAGGAAACTGAGGCTACAATTCGCACAGGCTCACCAAAATTGGACAATAGAAGATTGGAAAAACGTTGCCTGGTCTGATGAGTCTCGATTTCTGCTGCGACATTCGGATGGTAGGGTCAGAATTTGGCGTCAACAACATGAAAGCATGGATCCATCCTGCCTTGTATCAACGGTTCAGGCTGGTGGTGGTGGTGTAATGGTGTGGGGGATATTTTCTTGGCACACTTTGGGCCCCTTAGTACCAATTGAGCATCGTGTCAACGCCACAGTCTACCTGAGTATTGTTGCTGACCATGTCCATCCCTTTATGACCACAGTGTTCCCATCTTCTGATGGCTACTAACGCGCCATGTCATAAAGCTCGAATCATCTCAGACTGGTTTCTTGAACATGACAATGAGTTCACTGTACTCAAATGGCCTCCACAGTCACCAGATCTCAATCCAATAGAGCACCTTTGGGATGTGGTGGACCGGGAGATTCGCATCATGGATGTGCAGCCGACAAATCTGCAGCAACTGCGTGACGCTATCATGTCAATATGGACCAAACTCTCTGAGGAATGTTTCCAGTACCTTGTTGAATCTATGCCACGAAGGATTAAGGCAGTTCTGAAGGCAAAAGGGGGTCCAACCTGGTAATAGCAAGGTGTACCTAATAAAGTGGCCAGTGAGTGTATATCCTACAGGTATCATACTGCACTGTATCAGCTATTTTTTTTAATCTGTTGAACTGTACTGATGATTCAAAGCAGCTAGCCGCAGAAACTTCAACTGTCGCACTGCGCTTGGCAGTGAATATTAAAACTGCTTAATCAAAGGAAGGTATTCTACTATCATACACCAGAGTCAGTTTAAAACTGACACTTGAGGTCCTTTTTGTTTGACTATACACTGATGCCCACATGCACATATGCACGCACACACACACCCACACCTTATAAACCCACACTTTTGACGCCAATTCTCCCCAAGTCCCCTTACAATAGGCCATAGAGCAGGCAGCTTTCGAAGCAGTCTGTGTCTCATTTTTTGACCTTTAAACTTGAATGCAACACAGGAAATAGGTCAGATGTAAGGGAATTCTTTTAGTTCGTCTACTAGGTCATAAGCCTAGTGTACATTTTATGTGGAACTTGCCTGATATCAGACAGAATTATCAACTCGTTACACTCCATTTTCATCTTCAGTCTGATATTGCCTTCACCCTAACCAACTGATTTCTGTGGGGGAGGGGGATTTGATTTTCACTAACCAATCACTAGAGACCAACATATCCACCTTAATCTAATGTCTTTTCGACGCACGAGTAGACAACCTCTTTGCTTTAACTTATCATTATGAAGTAAATGTTGATAGTACAGTGTAGTGGCTATAGAATAATGACACCATCAGTGTTTAGATTGGGTCCCTATAGGCCCCGCTTTCACTATGCAATTTTGTCTGCCAGCGGGTATGATCTCACAGGAAAATAACGGCTCAATTTGCGGAACAAAGGAAGCGCATCAACCATTGCACAACCAAAATAGGGAGAGAATAGTGCTTTTGCTTTCCCCGGTAGCTGTCCTCCGTAGTGGAAATAGTGGATGGTGAAACAACTGAAGTGACAACACAGAAAGTTGAATCAGTTCACCTGGGCACAACGTTTATTGAGAAAACGTTTCATCACTCATCTAAGTGACCTCTTCAGTCTCAACTGACTGCGGGTATCCTCACCCTTATAAACAGCACAATGGCATAACGACCAAAACCAATGATCAGTTTCATATGCAAATTGCCGTGACCATTAACTAGATCTACAATGGCCATGTGTACTATTCACAGAGGACTGGGGAATGTTTGCAATCACAACATTGTAAAATGGCGACAGATGTACTCTTAGCCCCCCCCCCCCCTTGATTTAGGGATGGTCATTCCCTCTTCACATAGATGGCCTCTTTGATTCCCCTTTCAAACCATCATTCCTTGCCATCAAGGACGTGCACACCCTCATCCTTGAAAGCGTGACCACTACAGCGTCCGGGTGGTGTGGCTGTCTATTCCGTTGCCTACCAACATGGGTATCGGCGGTTTGAATCCGTGTTTTACCTCTGGCTTGGTCGGGCATCCCTACAGACACAATTGGCTGTGTCTGCAGGTGGGAAGCCAGGTGTGGGTATGTGTCCTGGTTGCTGCACTAGCGCCTCCTCTGGTCGGTCAGGGTGCCTGTTCAGGGGGGGAAGGGGAATTGGGGGGAATAGCATGATCCCCCAATGCGCTACGTCCCCCTGGTGAAACTCCTCACTGTCAGGTAAAACTAAGCAGCGCAGCTGACGATCCACATGTATCGGAGAAGTCATGTGGTAGTCTGCAGCCCTCCCTGGATTGGCAGAGGGGGTAGAGCAGAGATCGGGATGGCTCGGAAGAGTGGGGTAATTGGCCAGATACAACTGGGGAGAAAAAAAAAAAAGGGGGGGGGGTTTAGAAAAAAAGAGAGTGGCCACTGGCCTGTAGATGGGTGTAGACTGTGGAGTTCTGGCCTGACGCGTTAGCTCTTCTGCGTTGTGCCATCCTCTTCACCCGAGTCTGTTTGGTTTTCCCAATGTACAAGTCACCGCAGTCCTCCTGGCACTGGCACTTGCTCTGTTTGTGCCAGCTGATTCAACTTTCTGTGATTTCCTTACCTGGATTGTTGAGCATACATAAAAACAACTGAAGTGACAGTGGGAACTCTACCTGGCAAGAGGAAAAAGAACCCCGTTGACGGAGGAGGCAAAGAAGGTGGAGCAGGAGATTGATAGAAACAGAGGTAAAACAAGAGTAAATGTCAGATGGGCATTCACCCGATGCAGTGAACTCCAATGTTGTATTTAACTCTTGTTTCCTTGTCGAGATCTGTTTCTCCCTCGCTAGACGAAAATGTTCACATGGAAACAGGTTAGCTATCGGTTGTCTATCAGGTTAGCTATCGGTTAAGGTAAGCATTAGGTTAGGCTTAGGGTTAGGTTGAGGTTAGGTTAAGGTTAATCAAGCATCCCAGTGTTGTATTGAACTCTGGCAAGGGGGAAACAGATCTCAACGGGGAACAGAGTTCGATACAACACCCGGGACTTGAGAGGGTTCCAAACCGACATTCAGTCGGCATTCTTTCTACAGTATCAGTAAGTAACACAGCCTGCCTACTCATTAATACTACCGGATGTTTTTCTCTGCCTTAGTCATAGCACTGAGATCAGGGTTTCTGGTTCAAATTGGGATTCTTTGGTTGCTTCTTGCTTTGGACAGTAGCCAGGCTGCTAATAAATGGAAAGCGATCCATCCCTCCTCCCCCCTTTTTCTCCCTAATTGTACTTGGCCAATTACCCCACTCTTCTGAGCCCTCTTAGTCGCTGCTCCACCCCCTCTGCCGATCCGGGGAGGGCTGCAGACTACCACATGCCTCCTCCAATACATGTGGAGTCGCCAGCCACTTCTTTTCACCTGACAGTGAGGAGTTTCACCAGGGGGACGTAGCACATGGGACAATCACTCTATTCCCCCCAGTTCCCCCGCCTCCCTGAATAGGCGTCCCAACTGACCAGAGGAGGCACTAGTGCAGCGACCAGGACACATACCCACATCCGGCTTCCCATCCACAGACACGGCCAATTGTGTCTGTAGGGACGCCCGACTAAGCCGGAGGTAACACGGGGATTCGAACAGGCGATTCTCATGGATCTGTTTGTTTTTGCAACAGCGGCGCAAACAGTTGGAAATGCTAGGAGGGGAAAGTTGAGAAGTTGTCTGCAGCCGCTTTAAGTCGATGCTGATGCCAACATACTGGTTTTGCTGGGATTTTAAGAGTGGAGTGGAGCGAAGTAAAAACAAGCTACGATGCAGGGCGATATTGAGAAGACATGTTGTCTAATGCTTGACAACAGCTTGATAATGGTATTAGTCCCCCCGCAGCGCTCATTAGATAATTGCTTTTTCAACCGAGAAACCACTGTTTCATGTCGTGATGCCAGACCAGAAGAATCAGTCAACTCGGTGGAGTGGGTGGATTCAAAGGTCTGGACCCAGGCAAATGTGAAGCTTCAGCTCCAACATATCTCCAAAGGGTCATATATGAAATCTGTTACTAACTAAAGAGACAGAATTATAGCACGACAAATGTTAGGGAAAGGGAAATGTCAGAGGAAGGGGAAGGAGGATTAATGAATGCATATTGGAAAACAACATTTCTTTGTACTATGAGGTCATCTGAACCATATTGTCTTCAGTACAGCATATTTACCAACAGGATTTACCGAGGATATATTTTGCGTGAGGTGGATGAACATACAATTAGAATTAAAAGTGGAATATATATATTTACTTTTTTGTTTCTCGTTTGTTTGTTTGTTTTTGTTTTTTTGTTTTTTTTTGTTTGTTTTTTTTTTGTTTTGCTTTCTGTCCTTTACTGTACAGCAACAGCAGAAGCTGGCTCTACCCCCAAAACAGACCAACACAGAGGCTGTAGTCCAGGATGCAACGATGAGCTCTGGGGAGCAGAAGGAGGATGAGAAGAAGAAGGGGGGGGAGGAGGAGGAAACCCCCATGGAACAGGAAACCCAAGATGGCAAGCCAAACTCTGAGCCAGAATGCAGAGCAGAGAAGGAAGAAAACCAGGAGAGGGAGGAACATGCCAAGATGCCAGAGCATCCCGGCAGAGACAGCGACAGTGATGGGGAGGACAGTGGGGCAGAGCAGGAGCCATAGAGCACGCCCTCTTTTTGCTCATCGAGGACCACTTTCTTATTAAATGGTTTTAATTATGGGGAACATATTAAACTGGACTGTCTCTAAGAGGTAGAGATGTGTGTAGTTTCAATGAATCTATGAAGATGTCTTTTGTTTTCTACTAAAGCTATGAAGATGAAAATTCTCATGGGTGTCATTTGAGTCAACGTTTTTAACTTTTTTGTAATCAATTGTACTTTTCATTAAAAAAGGAAACACCATCCAACGCTGATATAATACTTAATATTTATGTACGGCAGCTTGTAATACCCTCTTTATAAGGGTATCATCTCTTTTTCTTTGTCTTTCTCTCACTCACACACACACACACACACACACACACACAAACACACAACAAATACAATGCAGTCATCATGTTTTAAGCCTTGTTAAAATCTCCCTGTCATGATACTTCATTCATCCTCTTCCCTCCCCCTCTTTAAGCACAACTGGAATCTGGCAATCTGATTGGCTCAGCCTATAGCAGCTGGACAAGCTGCTACTAAGCTGCATTTGTAGGTCACTCACCCAGCCCTAGGGCCACCATACTTGGGAGGATTTGAACCTGCACTCTATGGATGTACACAGCCGCTCAACCAGCACTCTTAAATCCTTTGCCATTCATAAGTTTTGCTTTGGTACTTGTAACCTAATAGAATCGTTGATATTTTTGCTCTCAGGGTGTTGGAATTCATGTTTAACTGTTAAATACAGTAATGGCTTGCAGGTTCATGATTTCAGTCATACTTTTGTATTCAGTTGCAGCACAGTTTGACCAGTCACATCATAATGACATTTTCACTGCAAACTGTAACTTGTGGTTGTTCCAACTTTGGCCTTGCGTGGGTAGTTTCTGCCTTGCTCCTCTGAGCATTAAGAGGCAGAGAAGTCCATGACCTATGGAGCGACGTGGCTCAGGAGGTAGAGCGGGTCGTCTAATAATTGGTAGATCACTGGTCCGATCGCTGGCTCCTCCAGAGAGCGTGTCAAAGTGTCCTTGAGCAAGACACTTAACCCCGAACTGCTCCTGAGGAGCAGGTTGGCGCCTGGCATGGCAGCCTCCACCATCAGTGTATGAATGTGGGTGGGTGTGTGTGAATGGGTGAATGTGAGGCATACATTGTAAAGTGCATTGAGTGCTCGGTAGACTAGAAAAGTGCAATATAAATACAGTCCATTTACCATTTACTCCATTATTCTAGACAGCTGCACATGTGGTAATCATCGTACACCAGAGGTTAGCTTGTTGCATCATACTTCAGGCAGCCTCGCCCACCACCTTGCTCTGAGACCACAGTTCAGCTACAGACTTGATCCAGCCTGGACCAGTCAAAAGACTTGATGCTCTTCTGCTGGTGCTGGAAAGCCATCTGTTGGTGGATATACAGGCATGTATTTGGTACATTAAGAGAATCTGAAGCTTCATCGTTCCCTGTATACATGTAAAAACAAATCTTTGGGTGGTTGTACTGTTTGGGGAGGTCCATATGAGTACTTCTGAGTAACACTTCCTTCGTTGCCAGTGGTAAAGGATAAAGCAAGAGGTTAAAGAACAAATATTAGGGTGTTCCGAGTAGCGTAGCAGTCTATTCCATTGCCTACCAACCAGATCGCCAGTTCGAATCCCTGTTACCTCTGGTTTGGTCGGGCGTCCCTACAGACGCAATTGGCGGTTTCTGCGGGTGGGAAGCCAAATGTGGGTATGTGTCCTGGTCGCTGCACTAGCGCCTCCTCTGGTCGATCGGGACACCTCTTCAGGGGGAGGGGGAACTAGGAGGAATAGCGTGATCCTCCCACGCGCTACGTCCCCCTGGCGAAACTCCTCACTGTCAGGTGAAAAGAAGCGGCTGGCAGCTCCACGTGTATTGGAGGAAGCATGTGGTAGTCCGCAGCCCTCCCCCGGATCAGCAGAGGGGGTGGAGCAGCGACCGGAATGGCTCGGAAGAGTGGGGTAATTGACCAGGTACAACTGGGGAGAGAAAGGGGGGGGGGATCCAAAAAAAAATAAAGAACAAATATTGTTCCAGTTAGATGAGTGCAATGTTAAACTGCTCCCACAAATTATCAACAGCTTACAAATTTGGTTGACAGCCCAGTAGATTAAGTGACTGATGTTGTACAAAGCAGAAATATCTCATAACTCAAAACATTGGCTGTATTGGCCGTTTTACAGCACGTTGCATGTAAGCACAACACTGACATGCAATAAACTGGGTTGTCCATCAAAGTGCAGAAACTCATGACAAGGCTTCTGGAGTCACATGAATGTCCACATTGTGTAATATCCTCCCTCTCTCAAGCCTCCCAATTGCTGGATATCTGTTTTCTATCAGCTGGCATCCTCAGCATTCGGGTTCCTTGTGGTAACTTATTGTAGTAAATTAGAGCTAACTAGTGGGAAGTGGCCACTGCTCACAAGGACAATTGCCAGAAGCCCTGAGCAGGAAAAGAATCGAAGGAAAATATCCACAACCAGGGAGGAAAACACCACTCTCGCTTTCACCACAACTCTGCACTGCTGAAGGTGAACATGTCTTTTATACTCACCCGACAGGTATTCTTTAGGCTATTGGCTAAAGCTCCCTACTCTAACCACTGTTACAGGTCTTACGTGTTAGAAACTAATGGCATGCGGTGAAGCTGTTGGATGTGCCTTAATGCTCATAGGCAGTTTACAATTGTTCACTGTAATTACGTTTTCTGTATGCTGTTTTTGGAGTACTCATACAAGCATTTCAATTGACTAATGTGCTTAGTTAGAATTGGCTTATTTAGTTTGAATAAGTGTTTCTTTACTCTGATGCAGAGGTGACAAAAACAGGTCCAGAAAGTGTAAGTCTGAACCATGCATTTCCTCCAACCGTGTACTCCGATATATTCTCTGCACCATTGCACTTTTCTTATTTCACCTGTATATAGTCAATCCTTGTGTTTATATCTGAAGATTGTTGTGGTGTAGTGTTGTTATTCTATGTTAAGTACACTGAGAGAGCCACGAAACCAGAGTCAAATTCCATGTACGTGCAAACCTACGTGGCCAATAAATCTGATTCTAAATCAGACTATTTCATTCCCCTACCTAGCTGAAGAGCGGTGTTGATTAGAGTCAACTGGTTTAGTACATGGGTGGAGCAAATACCTCATCAGGACTTTTTACTTTCTGGACCTGGTTTTGCCACTTCTGCTCTGATGTGTTATTGAATTTCTTCAGCGCTCTCTTTCTTGAAATATCTCTAAAGTTAATATAGATGATAGGGAAAGGCTGCATTTGCTGGCTTTGTCATTTAGTCGTGCTCTCTGAACAGCTGTGCCTGTATGGTCTTTTTGTAAATTATCATTCACTGTAAGGAATGTTCCCCAAAAGCACGGGATTCACTCGGGTTTTGTGTGACGTGTGTCCACGACCCTATATGGTAATTATGTCACAACAGGAAATACACCGCTGAAGCAATAGGGGAGCGTTGTGAGACAGAAGCCATCTGACCGCTGTCTCTTTAAGCTTTAACAGGCTTAGGAAATCAATCTAACAGCACACTGGACTTTTACACTTGTAACACTGTCAGGTCTACCATCTAAATTTTCAGGGTAAGGATGCAGTAAAAATATATTCACAAATTACTGGCTTTCTTGGGAAAGAAAAGTTTATTGAAGCAAATGTGGACTGCAGAATGTTGGCACTTATACAAACTTTCTCAAAGCTTTGCATAAATTATCGGGTCAATGACAATTACACATTGTATCACATACCAATTAGCGGTGTCTCATAGATAATACAACGTGCAACTGTGAAGCCTGGAATAGTAGCACATTATACCATCAGCCGTCGTTATTAACGCTGACAGCTAAATAATGCTTATTACTGAAGTTATGCATGATCTCTGTTGATCTGCTGTTAGTGAGTGAGTAATGTGCCCGGGCCAGTCTTCAACAGGGTGTAAGTTGGCGGCCAGTTGACCTCAACGGCCAGACAGGCATGGTGGTTATTGCATGACGCTGCCAGCTTATCATGCTTTGTCAAGGCCACCGCTAAATCCTGACAAGTACATCCAGATCATCAACAGGGCACGTTCCAATCTGATAATCTCCCGTCATCACTGAAGAGGCGTGGTCCACCGTTGAGACTCTCCCCCTGATAATATCACAGTGACAGATACGCTGCTATGCTGGAACTCCTCAAAGATGAAAGCGCTCTCCTCAGCTAGGCTTTCGTTCCCCCCCCCCCCTTTCTCTCCCCAATTGAATTTGGCCAATTACCCCACTCTTCTGAGCCATCCCGGTCACTGCTCCACCCCCTCTGCCGATCCGGGGAAGGCTGCAGACAACCACATTCCTCCTCCGATACATGAGGAGTCACCAGCTGCTTCTTTTCACTTGACAGTGAGGAGTTTCACCAGGGGGACGTAGTGCGTGGGAGGATCACGCTATTCCCGTCAGTCCCCCCCCCCCCCGAACAGGCACCCCGATCGACCAGAGGAGGCATTAGTGCAGTGTCCAGGACACATACCCACATCCGGCTTCCCACCCTCAGACATGGCCAATTGTGTCTGTAGGGATGCCCGACCAAACCAGAGGCAGCACGGGGATTCAAACGGTGATCCCCATGTTGGTAGGCAATGGAATAGACCACCACGCCACCCGGATGCCCTTATAGCTAGACTTTCTCTTAAGCTGGATTTTTTTGATTCCACCACTGCAAATGTAAAAACAGTTTGTGGCAGTATTTGGTTATTCAAAGTGTGCTGATATATCTCTCCTCATAACTTCTCAATTCAGCCATTTTATGTTCTTGTTAGAACCACTGTAACATGCTAAGTCCACTCACTTTCTTTCCTTACCCCCAGACTAGGATGGCCAGTTGTGGGTCATGTTTCTGGAGCATCATCTGGCTGGTGGTTCTTCTGTGCCTGGGCTGGCCCCTCAGCATCACCCTTGGCGGTCTCTATGGTCTGGTCACCCCCCTCACCACCTGCATCGGCCTGGACCGACTCTCCGACCTGCTCCTGGAGGGGGCCAACCTGGGCCGAACTTGTGCCCTGAACATGAGGCACGGAAAACCCTTATGTTGAGATTTGGCTCGAGCTGGCCTGGATGAAGCCTGGACACCGAACAGATGATACTGGGAACCAGACCAAAATTCTTACTCCCCTATTTGAGGAGAACTGTTTATTCCCTGTGTTATGTCAATATGTCCTGAAGTGACTAGCACTTTGGTGCAAAGATTTTAAGCAATTTCTCATTTTTAACAAAACCAAGTGGTCCAGAAGGTCTGGGAAACAAAATTCCTCTAGCTCTGTGCACATGCTAATTAACTATGGATTTCATATTTGTGTGTTTGTCTGGAGTGACGAAGGCCTCTTGTTCATGGTCTGTGTTTGCTGGGTAATTCGTGATGACACTGCACAGGGCAGATAAGAGTGGAAATAGCAATTTAACAATGGAAATGCTTAGACTTGTAAATGACTGTATGGAAACCTATAATACGATTAAAACTGCTTTGAACTTGTCCTCTGTGTTTGCTGTTTGAATTGTATACAGAATTTAGAGGGAAATGGGTGTCAACAGGTTTTACATTGGAGCTGAATAGATATCAAGAGATGAGTTCGGGTCTCATTTAAAGAAAATCCAAAGGCTCAGTTTCACTGTGTTCTTCAGTGTGACTCTACGGAGGAGAACTGGAAATACCCGGTAGAAAATTTGATCAAATCCCTCCTTACATTTACATGCACAGTGGATGTCAAACACCCACATTGCTTTTGCTCCGTCCCTCTCTAAATCTCTTTCCCTCTGTTAAGAGACTTACGGTTTAATCACCATCCACAAAACTTTGACTTTGACCTTAGCTGGAGGTCTGCTGTATTGTACCACAGAGAATCTCAGAGGCAGATTTGGTTGTGTTTAATTCCATCACTTTAAGGCTAGTTTCCACCGCGGTGACTCAACCTTATGCGCTCTGAGCTATCATGACAAATGACGACGGGAACGCTTGTACAAGAGCAAACTTTTAAGAGGAACAGCATGACAAATTACCATTTTTGTGCATGCTATATATTCATATTGTGACCTTAAGTCTCCTTCCGCTTACACTGAATTGCGTGGCATGGTTAAAAATAATGGAGACACACACCAAATAAACAGTGTGAAGCCTTCAGGGTTGTCTCAGTGGCAGTGATCTTCTGTTAATTCCAAATGAACGGAGGGACTCTGATTCAACATTAACTGGTTTTCAACCATGTCCTTCAGTCGATTGTAAACCTGGGGAAAAATAAAGTTATAGTTATAATTCGAAAGTGCAGCGGAGACTGGTACACCTGGCAGTGGTTTTCTCAAGGCTGTGAAATGCTTCTGCATAGATATACATAAACGTCTCTGCAAAGCATCCCAGAGAAGGGCTTTGTGGATGGCCACGACTCACAAAGAGTCACAGGGACACACCTCCATAATCCCAGCAGTGCTTTGACCGTGTCTGCGGGGCTACAAGCGGGTGATGATCAGACATGACTACAATCATCTAATGCAACAAGGAAAATACCCTACTCTGAAGGCCTCAAATAAGACAAGGATCATTTGATTTTTGATTTGATATACTTTATTGATCCCCGTGGGGAAATTCATGCTCTGCATTTAACCCATCCTAGCTGTGTAGCTAGGAGCAGCGGGCAGCCGCCGTGCAGCACCCGGGGACCAACTCCAGGTCTTCCTTCCATTGCCTTGGTCAGGGGCAAAGACAGGAGTATTAACCCTAACATGCTTGCCTTTTTGAAATGGGGAAAACCGGAGCATCCGGACAAAACCCACCGCAGACACAGGGAGAACATGCAAACTCCACACAGTGGACGACCTGGGACGACCCCCAATGTTGGACAACCCTGGGGTTCAAACCCAGGACTTTCTTCTTGCTGTGAGGCGACAGTGCTAACCACTGGGCCACCATGCTGCCCAATCATCATCACGGAGGAACAAAGCTGATGAAGCCTGCAGGTGAATTATTCCGTTCTCCAGTGTATTTTTATTTTATTTTTTTTGCTGCTGTATAGATACGTTAATCATATTTAACTACAAAATACATTGGAATCTGTTCAGAGTACTTTTATAATATTAGCTACTGAATACTTATGTCTTATGTTCCCAGCAAACTTCGGCCTTCATCAACTTGAGATGCAGAAAGCCGATAAGCCCACCTGAAGTGCAATGCAATGCCACTTTAAAAAAAAAACCCAAAAAACTCTCTTTGCACTTGTGAAATAGGTGAAAGGAGGCAACACATAAAGCCAAATTCTGTTTGAAAGGAGATTTCAAAGATGTCTGGGAGGCTGTAAGGCAAGGAAGGAGACTGACTCCAGCTTCCATGAGGAAAAAAGACTGACAATGAGCTTTGGTATGCAGCGAGACGGTTTGCCCAAGACAGTAATTAAATACTGGTGATGTTGCTCATGTGATTCTGATGTCTGAAGTTCCCCCATTTGGTAAAGCACAGTCTGAGCTACAGCACCCATCCCACAAGGTTTTCAAAATCATGGGTCACAGAAAACATTTATTTTTGTACTTTCTGAATCCATGAAAACAATGCAATGATTTAATTGCATTCAAAAATATCAAAAACTGTTTAATGTTGACATGCCTTGTCTGTTTTTTTTTTTTATCATAAGTGGGACATGACTGGAGACTAAAAAGGGGTGGGACATGGCTGGAGACAAAAAAGGGGTGGGACATGACTGGAGACAAAAAGGGGAATACTGCATTGATGAACGACATAGGGAGGATTGTTAATGACGCTTTTTGACAGGTAATGAGAATGCATTGCTCATGTTACCGCAGAAAGAAAACAAAGAAGAAGAAAAGACATATTTGATGGGTCCGAGACCTGCTAAAACTGTCTCCACAGGGGACGTCCAGGTGGTGTGGTGGTCTATTTGTTGCCTACCAACACAGGGATCTCCGGTTTGAATCCCCATATTACCTCTGGCTTGGTCGGGCGTCCCTACATATGCAATTGGCTGTGTCTGCGGGTGGGAAGCCGGATGTGGGTATGTGTCCTGGTCGCTGCACTAGCGCCTCCTCTAGTCGGTCGGGATGCCTGTTCGGGGGGAGGGGTAACTGGGGGGAATAGCATGATCCCCCCATGCGCTACGTCCATCTGGCAAAACTCCTCACTGTCAGGTGAAAAGAAGCGGCTGGTGACGCCACATGTATTGGAGGAGGCATGTGGTAGTCTGCAGCCCTCCCTGGATCAGCAGAGGGGGTGGAGCAGCAACCGGGATGGCTCGGAAGAGTGGGGTGCTTGGCCAAATATAATTGGGAGGGAAAAAAAGGGGGGGGGGGTCTCCACAAATGTATCATGGCGTGAAAAAGTTTGGAAGCCCCTGCCACAAGGGGATCCAGTGTGTTGCTCAAAAGCACTTCAGCAGAGCAGATGTATGTCTACATTGGGACTCGAACTCAGAGCCTCAGAACAGTCTCCATACTCACTGCACCGCCGATGGTGTAAAAGTAACATGCTGCTTATAGAGATGGAAAACAAAATATGTGGCATTTCTCTGAAAATAGGGCAACAGCAGGTTATTAAGCTGAGCTCTGCTGTCCCCCCCACCCCCACCCCCGAGGCGAGGTTCCTGGGTACCTTGAGCCTTTGTGTCTAAAACTCAGAACCTTTCCTATCTGTTTTGACTGACACAATGCATTGTCAGCAGTTTCCCAAATAGCTCAGGAATCTCTATGAGGACTTAGTGAAAAGCTGCCTACCAACCAATCTGGGTATAGCAGTGCATTTTGTAGCTTATTCAAATTCAAATTTATGAATAATTCATTTTCAATCTAAATCACTATTCAACCTCGTTTTCTGTCTTACCGTTGACTGATACACACATTGACAAAATCTCAGTCTTGCTTTTCTAATCTCAGAGAGGTTCCTTTAGAAAAAAATTTTTTTCCAAACCCCAAATGTGTAGTGCAATATTTATGTGTCATATGAAACCTAGTTAGATTTTTTTTGTCTTGCCCAATTCTGCTCTCAAAAGGCCTAAAGGTAGAAACAATTTGCCAATTTCAACTCTGTTCTCTTTTTCCTCCCAAAAGTCCTGCCAGAGGATGCAATGAGCTTGACTCGAGTAGGCCAGGCCTGCAAGCTGAGAGAGAGAGAGAGGGATGGAGTGAGAGAGAGAGCGAGCGAGCGAGGGGTGGTGGTGAATTTTTCATTTAGTTTTGAGATTGGATATGGAAACAGCCTGCTCCTACAGGCTGAAAGGAGACCTGGGAGGCTCAGGGAGAGGATATGTAGGGCTCCTCATCTAATTAACCACATACTGCTTTGCAATTTCCCCCTCATATACAAACACACACAGCAACACAAATACATTATGGTAGGGACACTGTTGTATGGCTAACCAAGGGGATGTAAAAGTCAATGTGAACCGCCCCTCAAAGAGAGTCGCTCTCATGAATAGTGTTCATACAGTGAAAAGCTTGGTGTTAAATATTCTGTGTGTGTGTGTGTGTGTGTGTGTGTGTGTGTGTGTGTGTGTGTGTGTGTGTGTGTTCCTTCCCAAAGGACCTTTAACTTGGCATTTCCTTGCTCCGATCAAGCAGGATATGGGCAAGCCATCCCCCCTCCTCCTCTCCCCCACCTGCTCTCCTCCTCCTCTTCCTCCTCTGGCCTGGACATCAGACTTACTGGGCATGCACAGTTCATTCCTTGTATACTGCTCAAAAAAATAAAGGGAACACCTAAAAACACAATATAGACCTCGATGAATGAAATATTTCAGCTGAAAATCTTTATTTATTAGACAGAGGAATGTGTTTAGAGCAAAATAACCTAAGAATGATCAATGGAAATCAAAATCATTAGCCCATTAAGGTCTGGATACAGAATCATACTCAAAATCAAAGTGGAAAATGAGAACATAGGCTGATCCAACTTCTGTGGAAATTCTTCAAGACGATTCAAAATGAGGCTCAGTAGTGTGTGTGGCCTCCACGTGCCTGTATGCACTCCCTACAACGTCTGGGCATGCTCCTGATGAGACGACGGATGGTCTCCTGAGGGATCTCCTCCCAGACCTGAATCAGGGCATCGGTCAACTCCTGGACAGTCTGTGGTGCGACATCGCGTTGGCGGATGGTACGAGACATGATGTCCCAGAGGTGCTCGATTGGATTCAGGTCTGGGGAACGTGCAGGCAGGGCCATAGCATCAATGCCCTCGACATACAGGAACTGCTGACACACTCTGGCCACATGAGGACGAGCATTGTCATGCATGAGCAGGAACCCAGGGCCCACTGCACCAGCATATGGTCTGACAATGGGTCTGAGGATCTCATCCCGGTACCTAATGGCAGTCATGGTACCTCTGGCTAGCATGTAGAGGTCTGTGCGGCCCTCCAAGGATATGCCTCCCCAGATCATCACTGACCCACCGCCAAACCGGTCATGCTGGAGGATGTTGCGGGCAGCAGAACGTTCTCCACAGCGTCTCCAGACTCTCTCACGTCTGTCACATGTGTTCAGTGTGAACCTGCTCTCATCTGTGAAGAGCACAGGGCACCAATGGCGAATCTGCCAACCAAGATGTTCTCTGGCAAAGGTCAATCGGGCTGCACGGTGTTGGGCTGTGAGCACAGGCCCCAATTGTGGACGTCGGGCCCTCATACCATCCTCATGCATTCTGTTTCTCACTGTTTGAGCAGAAACCTGCACATTAGTGGCCTGTTGAAGGTCGTTTTGTTGGGCTCCGGCAGTGCTCCTCCTGTTCCTCCTTGCACAAAGGACCAGATAGCGGTCCTGCTGTGGGGTTGTTGTCCTCCTGCGGCCCCCTCCACGTCTCCTGGTGTACTGGCCTGTCTCCTGGTACCTCCTCCATGCTCTGGACACTGTGCTGGGAGACACATCAAATCTTCTTGCCACAGCACGCATTGATGTGCCATCCTGGATGAGCTGCACTACCTGAGCAACTTCTGTAGGTTGCAGATACCGCCTCATGCCACCTCTAGTGGTGAGGGCACTAGCAAAATGAAAAACTAACCAAAGATCGGCCAGAAAAGATGAGGACAGGCAAATGGTCTGTGGCCACCACCTGCAAATCCATTCCTTTTATAGGGGTTGTCTTGCAAATTGTCTAATTTCCACCAGGTGGAAATTAGACAATTTACCAACAGGTGAAATTGATTCACAAATCAGTGTTGCTTCCTAACTGGACAGGTTGATATCTCAAAAGTGTGATTGACTTGGAGCTACATTGCATTGCTTATGTGTTCCCTTTATTTTTTTGAGCAGTGTATATTAGTCCATGCAGACCATTAAGTCACTCAGCAGTGCAGTGTGTGCAGTTATTGGCTGTCTGTCATACTACAGGAAAGTACAGGTGATAATTTAGAATGATATTTTGCTGTTTACTCAGATGTGATGATGGTATTTTGACAGGCGCTAACCCTTTGTTATGCACTTTAGTATAGATATGTAGGTATCACTTCTATAACTATATGCGTTCAAATCAGTTCTTTCCTCTTAACAAATAATGTTTTATTTTCTAAATGTGTAATTTACGAAAATATTCAACCATCAGTTTCCCGAACTTGCGACCTGAGCGACTCCATTGTGCCAAAAGTATCTCTATATTACAAAATACAAGTACAGAGTATTTTCTGTGTGCCTTATTGGTACAGACAGCTATGCAAACACATCACAAAAAAAAAGAAAGAAAAATTAAATTCAGAAGCATGCATTTTTTTTTTTGTGCAGTGTACGTGTTAGTTAGATCCTGTCAGGATCATCAGCGATGGCGTTGTAACAAGATTCTGCAGTATCACTTCAGAGCTCCTAACTATATGCACCCCATGGGTATTTGCAGCGACTTAAATATAAGCCTGCTGCTTGCCACTCACTATTCAGCATATGAGCCAGACAATGCACACACACATCTCACCGAGCAGACTGGTTCATGTCTACGTTCTTTTAAGTCAAGTCAATTTCTGTTTGTATATCCCAATAACACAAATTACACATTTGCCTTAGTTGGCCTAACAGCAACACAACATCCTGTCCTTAGACCCTCGCATCGGATAAGGAACAACTCCCCCCCAAAAAAACCCTTTAACAGGGAGAAAAAACAGGGAGAAACCTCAGGGAGAGCAACAGAGGAGGGAGCTCTCTCTCTCAACATGGACAGCGTGCAATGAATGTTGTGTTTACACAATCTACACAATGCAACACTGAAAGAGGATAACAGAATTATAATGGAATTATAAGATATATGAAGAATATGATGAGGAGGATGCCAAGCGGTGTCCAGGTGGCGACCACAGTCGCCATGGAGACCTGGCATGAGGACGATGTTGTGCCCTTTAAATGAACCCTGCAGCTCACCACACACAGGCTCCATGTTGCAAAGGACGTTGGGCCTCATTCATCAATCGCTCGTACGTACGCACAGATTTGTTCTTACACACCCATGGAATTTTTTTTAGCTCTCCAGTTTGTCTGACAGGAAGAAGCAAAGCCTGATGGGTATTTGTAATTCCTTCCCCCCTAACATCTGTTGTCTACCTCTTGTAATGAGCAACCACCCAGGCTTGCAAAGACATCAGTGTTAGCCATCCATCCATCCATCCATCCATCCATCCATCCATCCATTATCCAAGCCGCTTATCCCAACTAGGGTCGCGGGATGCTGGAGCCTATCCCAGCAGTCATTGGGCGGCAGGCGGGGAGACACCCTGGACAAGCTGCCAGGCCATCACAGGGCCCACACACACACACACACACACACACACACACACACACACACACACACACACACACACACACACACACACACACACACACACACCTAGGGACAATTTAGTATGGCCGATTCACCTGACCTACATGTCTTTGGACTGTGGGAGGAAACCGGAGCACCCAGAGGAAACCCACGCAGACACGGGGAGAACATGCAAACTCCACACACAGGACGACCTGGGATGACCCCCAACGTTGGACTACCCCAGGGTTCAAACCCAGGACCTTCTTGCTGTGAGGCAACCGTGCTAACCACCGTGCCACCCCAGTGTTAGCCAATAGGTGTCTAAATTCAGGGTTACCCAGGTTCTACATTGGCCTCTGAGACAAACTTCGGGGCTAAAAAAAATCCCACGGGTGCAGAAGAACAAACATGTATATATACGAACGATTGATGAAAGCGGCCCAGTGTGATTTCAGACAATTTGTGTTGAGCTGGTTTTGATGAACTTTTCTGGGATTTTCCGATGCTATGTGAGGATCATTGATTTATGTACAAAAGCCCTGTCTGCACCAAGCAAACAGCTTTCCCTCAGGGGTCGTTGGTTTTCAACCCTGTTTACGATGTGAAATTCCATTGAAAATCAATTTTGTTTGTTTTGTTTTTCTGGTTTTCTTTTCTTTTTTCTTCTTTTTTTGTTGCATTTGACAGTTCTGCCCTCATTATTTCGTCTCTACTGCTGAATAATGCATGTGACTTCTGTGGAGGTTATGGGATTAGGAGGCAAAGTATTCCAGTCATTTATCCTTTTTCATTAAAGACTACGGAAAACCACGTCTATTGTGTGAAATAAAACTCAGTACTGGATCAAATGACTGGCTAATTTAGATTCTTTTTATTTTATTTTATTTATTTATTTGTTTGTTTGTTTATTTTGCAGTGCATTAGCATCCCCAGGCATACAAGTTATACTGGAGCAGTTTCTGCATGTGTTTACTAGGCGCTGCCGTGAGCCTAGCACCCACACGGCTGTAAATAACTTCTTGTTTTGAGGTTGTGGACCTCTCTTGAGATAAAACATTGGACAGTCTGGTGACCCTGTGTCATATATCCGAAGCCCTTGGACCGACACGCCATTCCTATCTATGTTGATATCAGCCAAAACACACACGGGAAGAAGGATGTCGCCTAATTCAATGACTTCATGATGTTATTGCGGCGCAAACCCAAACAGAGGATGCATAATAACATGTTGAGTATTATTTGAGCGCTGGAGCGAGAGGCTGCGGAAAGCAGGCCATGGCCTGCTAGTCATGACATAAGACCAAAACAAAGAGTCCCGGGGTGAAGGGTCATGGCTCGGGGTCGGCTGACAGCAGGGTATGATTCATGGCTTGCCGTGCCCTTTTTGTCTTGTCCTCCTTGTGGTGGGACCATCGACTGCCCCCAGCCAATGTTATTTAACAGCCCGCAGAGCTTGCTCTTTCTCTGCTTCATGTCAACTGGCAATGTCATCTCTAATGTCTTGTTCCTCCCTCGTTTGGTAGAGGAAAAAAGAAAGAATATGGCACGTGTCACAACAACAGATAAGCTGTTTGTTTTTCCATTGTTTCGCAAAGGTCATGCATACATTGGCTTTTGTTTATCTGCAAGGGTCTCTTGCGTAAATCGACACATTAACGAGTCATATGCTAAGTGTTGGGCTGCCTATTTTCTGATCTATTTTCAAATTTTGCACACAGGACATTTATGGATGGGATATCTGTTTTACATCCAACTGTTCCTGTTAAAGGGCAATGAAACTAAAATGTATATAAATGCAAATCAAGGCAGAACGATAGAAATGCCAGTTTTGAAAGATGCATCAGGGTCCTGCAGAAACGTCATTTTGCAGGTTGAGCCTCATCAATAAGCCACGTGCGCTAAAGCAACCCACTGCATCATTGTGGAAAGCTCGTTGATTTTATGCAAACGAGTCGATGCGAATATCCCATAATTAGCCACACTACGGAATAATGCACACAACGTGGTGACGTGAAATGAAACTTCTGTGGCCTTCTTTGTATGGTGCAGCTTCTCCCTCCGACGAACAAAACCGGGATGGGGAATAAGAGTGGAGCAGCTGCTGTGGCCAGCTGTGTGGCACAAGTGGTCTTTCCGTGTGGCACTCCTCTCCAGTCTGAAGAGATAGACCGGACTGAGCAGAGACGAGAGACAGCTGACTTGTTTGTGAGTGGTTTGCAGAAATAATACAAAAAAGAGCAGACGAAATAGCTTTTAATGCTGCTGCAGCTGCAAAAAAGAAAATAAAAAAAAGAAAAGTTGATTCTGTCATTCAGCGGAGTTTGTTCCCGGTAGGATGGGCTGTATGGAGGCTGACTACAGCTCTTTAGACTCACAGGGTCGCGGGGGGGGGGGGGGGGGGGGTAAGCCAGGAGATCTCAGCGTCCACATCTACAAGTGATTTCACTGATTGTTTACCTCAGTCGTGCCCTCCAAACAAATGTCTGGCCTCGTTTGGGGATGAAGGAGCAGCCAAATGTTTGTTTGACACCCCCCCAACCCCACCCCCTCACATCCCCTCTCCTCCCTACATGGGCCGCGGCCATCTGTGCCAGCGCGGGAGTTCCCTCTCCCCGCCACTCCATTAATGGACTCGACGGTGTCAATGGCGCGAGGAGCGACCAAATATGGAGAAGGGGGCGCATTTTGCCCCCCTCTTACCTTGTCCCCCCCTATAAAAAGGGCGAGTCCTGACTGTCCCGCACCCCTGGTTCACACACACACACACACACACACACAAACACACACACACACACACACACACACACACACACTTAACACCCAGCGCCCGGTGCTGATCTGGTGAGTAGAGGCTGACCAAGGAAGAACTGGATCGATGCATTTTAACACGACTGACAAGGAGCCCACCGCAATGCCGCCATCCATTTCCACTAACCACGCGCCATTTCATAACCGGAAACTCGCTCGCCCTCTTCGAGCGCGTACGAACTATCTTTGGTGTTTCTTGTCTAACGCAGTTTGTTTGCCGTGGTGTAACTCTGAATGCCTCGGGATGCTGGGGATCCTAAACTAAGCCAGACCAGGTCGAGTCCCAGAAAATCTAACATCATCCTCATCGCAACATCTCATTTAGGCTATGCATGAAACACCAAACCACACACACAATCATCAACGAAATAACAAACACCGCAGATCATCCGCCGTTTGCGGTTCTCTGGCACTTGACTGGTCTCTATTCCGGCTCTGTTTCTCTGTCCGTGCCTATGTTCATGCATGTGCGCGTTTCAGAGCTGACGCCATGTGCGACGACGAAGAGACCACCGCCCTGGTGTGCGATAACGGCTCCGGGCTGGTCAAGGCTGGATTCGCCGGAGATGACGCACCGCGGGCCGTCTTCCCTTCCATCGTGGGTCGCCCCCGTCACCAGGTAAGTTTGACTTCGCGATTACACTCCTAAAAGTGAACCAGTTCAATTTTTTTCTTCTTCTATTCTTGAAATAGGGCCAGTTCCTCTCAACTGGTGAGCGCTGGTAGTTTTGGCTGTGATTTAGAGATGGTCTTGTGTGTGTCATCAGGGCGTCATGGTTGGCATGGGCCAGAAAGACTCATACGTGGGCGACGAGGCCCAGAGCAAGAGGGGCATCCTGACGCTGAAGTATCCCATCGAGCACGGCATCATCACCAACTGGGATGACATGGAGAAGATCTGGCACCACACCTTCTACAACGAGTTGCGTGTGGCCCCTGAGGAGCACCCCACCCTGTTGACGGAGGCCCCTCTCAACCCGAAGGCCAACAGAGAGAAGATGACCCAGATTATGTTCGAGACTTTTAACGTACCCGCCATGTATGTCGCCATTCAGGCCGTGCTGTCCTTGTACGCTTCTGGGCGTACCACAGGTAAGTGTGTGTGTGGGGGGGTGGGGGGTCGTATGTGTGTGTGTGTGTGTGTGTGTGTGTGTGTGTGTGTGAGTGGGTGAGTGAGTGACCGAGTGAGTGAGTGGGTGAATGAGTGACCAAGTGAGCGAGTGAGTGAGTGAGTGAGAGACAGACAGACAGACACACCGACAGACAGAGCGTACGGGCATCACTTTTGGTCACGGATGCGAGTTTGTGTTTGACAGAGAACGATGTGTGTCGGGGGAATGGGTGAACAGTTGGTAGCAGGTTAACATGGCTGTCTCCACCTTCAGGTATTGTGCTGGACTCTGGTGACGGTGTGACCCATAACGTGCCCATCTATGAGGGTTACGCTCTGCCCCACGCCATCATGCGTCTGGACTTGGCCGGCCGCGACCTCACAGACTACCTCATGAAGATTCTGACTGAGCGTGGATACTCTTTCGTCACAACTGGTACCACATGCAACCCAAACCAAGCGAGACACAAAACAACAAATTAGTTTTTTTTTACGCAGACACACGTTTGAATTTATTTTGCCCACACTGTCTACACACAATGGCAGACATAATAACGACAAACCAATCTGATCCCGGCAGCTGAGCGTGAGATCGTGCGTGACATAAAGGAGAAGCTCTGCTACGTGGCTCTGGACTTTGAGAATGAGATGGCCACCGCCGCGTCCTCCTCTTCCCTGGAAAAGAGCTACGAGTTGCCCGACGGCCAGGTCATCACCATCGGCAATGAGCGTTTCCGCTGCCCCGAGACCCTCTTCCAGCCTTCATTCATCGGTGCGTAAAGACGAGCACGGTCCAAGAAATGTTTGGTTGATTTTGCAGAGCAATCTCAGCACTACAGAAACTGCTGCCCAGCTGACATCATAAGCATGCGTGAGAGGCAGTCAGTTATTCAAACGGGCGGCTTGCTTGCATGGTTTAAACGGCTGCAGCGTTGCGAGGTTGACGGTTTGCTCCGCATGGCGCAGCTGTTGGTGGGGAGCTGTCCATTTCAGCACCTGTTCAGGCTCTCCGCAAGCGCGGCCCACCTGTTCTATCGGCTAACGAAGACGTGAGCTGCGCTCCCTGGTGTGTTGATGAAGCAGACTGAAGCCTCGCTTTGTAATCTTTCTTTTGACAGGCATGGAGTCCGCTGGCATTCACGAAACCACGTATAACAGCATCATGAAATGCGACATTGACATCCGTAAGGATCTGTATGCCAACAACGTGCTGTCCGGTGGTACCACCATGTACCCTGGTATCGCTGACCGCATGCAGAAGGAGATCACCGCCCTGGCCCCCAGCACCATGAAGATCAAGGTAAACTGGACCCCCATGCCACTTCATTTTACTGGTCCATTTGTGTTGTGTTTCAACCGTGGCTGATTTGTTTAACAACTCGGGTGCGCTTGTCCACCCAAAACGCGTGTGCTCTGAAATAAACAAACCTCCTTCCTTCCTGTTCAGATCATCGCCCCCCCAGAGAGGAAGTACTCCGTTTGGATTGGCGGCTCCATCCTCGCCTCTCTGTCCACCTTCCAGCAGATGTGGATCAGTAAGCAGGAGTACGACGAGGCAGGGCCCTCCATCGTCCATAGGAAGTGCTTCTAATCGCCACACTGCCCCTCCACCCCCCAACACCACCACCCTCACCAACCCAAACTTTTTGGCTCACGGCTGCACGAGCAGCAATTCATGTTCTCAGTGTTTATTTACGCTCACGCGCAATTTATATGTGGATATGTATAGCTTTATAAATAAACGAGACCCGGGATTTGCAACTGTGCCCCTGTGTCTTTCTTAAGGTCAGAATAGGATTCATGTGGTGGTTATAACCGTTCAGACTGCTTTAAGCTTGAGGCGACGATTGATGGAATTACAAACATCTCTCTCGCTCTCTCTCTCTTTCCCCCAAGGGAGCGAGCCCTCTGACATCTATCACGTGACGGTTTGGTAAAGGTTAAAAAAGATTGGAATTAGAAAAGATTAGGTCTACAGTGAGAGGAGAGGCTAAGCCACCGTATGAGAAATTACCCTCGCATACTTTCATTGAGTGAAACTACCGAGGCGTGTCACGTGAGCAGTAATCCCGGTCCCCCAGCACGGGTAGACGCCATATACTACACGACATAGTATACTCACCAACTATTGTCGAAGTCAGTAGTAATTTGCAAATGAGCATGTATTATGTATACAACACGATCTGTATTTACTTTTTATATTTCATTCCTCCGGTGACATTTCGTTTCGTTTTTTGTTTTTTTTTTTGCAGCATGCATTCTGATCTCACCCCCCCCCCTAAGAGTAGTCTTATTACAAATCCAATAACTTGCGGTAATAACTTGCACAAGGATGTAGTGCACGTGCACAAACTGCGGCATTTCAAGTGGCTCATATCTCCGGGCAACACACGGGGCGGAGTCAGGCATCTTTTGCTGCTATTTTTAAACCCCCAGGAAGACATGGAGCTAGACAGGCAGACAGGCAGGCAGGTAGGCAGCCTTGTAAAACCATCAGCAACTCGGGTGGTTATTCTATTCAGCCACAGCATCGTCTTGGTGGACACAACAGCCTATAGCTGCACCAGTCCACCAGCGTAGTCTGCCACGTGTGGAGAAAAACCACTAGACAACCGGGTCGAGACGAGTACGCTGTCACCTTTTGTGAACTCATAGAATCACGCTGAAAAGCAACAAGTTAAAAAAAACAAAAATACAAAACAGTGATCATATCCCAATTTCGTTGGAATGAAATACCAGTACGCCACCTTGACCCTTGAGCTCTGCACGGGCGTCTCCACGAGCCTGCCTCCCCGTATCTAGCCATGGATCTACGGCATAACCCCCCCCCCCGGGCGCGCGTAACCGGGGCCCAGCAGCTCCAGAGCCGGCTCCACTCGGTCACTGTGCCATCTATTAAATAAGCGGGCACAAACACCGTCGTGGAGCACCGAGGTTATCCACCCAATCGTTTCATCACAGATTAATGTTACGCCAGCCCGGAGGGCTCTTATGTGTGCCGAATATTGAAAACGAGAGACCCTGGCTGCGCTCCGCCGACCCGTCTACGCGTGACGCGGGGTGGGGGGGGGGTGGAGGGGCGGTGGAAGAGACTACTTAAAGGCGGATTAACGCTGGCAAGACATTAAATCCAACCTCCCTCTATCTACCCAGACGCAGCTCGAAGCCCACCGACCTGATCTGGAGATCGAAAATAGGAGGGGTTACAGTAATCAGCCCCCTTCCCATTCCCATGACAAGGAAAAGTGTGGCCACCTCGTATGAGCGCTGGGCAGACGCGGCACAACGCTCCCTCGCACCCGAGCGGACGGCACAGAGACGCGGACAGAGACGGGGACGGCAGCGGCACCTCGCCATCCATGTTTTGGCCAGATAAGATCGGACTTTGTGGATATTGACGGCGGCATAAGGGAGAAGGGAGACGGAGAGGAACCGGGCGAGGAATAAAGCGCATTTTCGGAGGGATTTGAACCGCACAAAAAAAAAAGCCGTTGCGTCCTCGTCTTCTCCGGATGATCAGAAATGGGGGAATGGACTATACTAGAGAGGCTCCTGGAGGCTGCTGTCCAGCAGCACTCTACTATGATAGGAAGGTAAGATCAGCAACAGCAAAAAAAAGACCCAAAAACCAACAAGTGAAGAAATGCAGCAGCCTCCAGGATCCTCTTTAGCATGGTCCCCAGTCCCCCGTTTCTGTGTTGTGGATTTTTCCCTCCCTCTTGTTTCACAGGTTTTTGTCCTCCAAGAACGAGACAGCAAAGTAATTCACCTTAACTAGCAGCTGTCTTCACAACCTGGGACGGTGCTGCAAAACTAAATCACCCTAAACTGAAATTCATGTATCATTCATTTATCCGCCCATCTATCCATCCATCCATCCGTCCATCCATCCATCCATCCATCTAGTCATCCATCCATCTAGTCATTGTTGTTGGGGTGGCTTGAGTGGCCGTCGTGCACTTATACGGGGGAACAGAGCTGGCGTTATCTTACCCTCCATTTACACATGCACTCAGTCAGATGCTGCCTAGGCAACACAGGTAGCATACCTACCGGTGCATTTGAGAAAACTCATCAACGTCACAAGAAGACACACTTTTTACACATACATGAACACAGTATGTACATAACAAAACAAAAAAAACACAAAAAAACCCCCAAACACATCGTCATAAATCGGCGCTCAAGTAAAAGTAAGGAGCGTCGGGGGTTCAGCCCTGGACAGCTCCCCCCAAAACACGCCAGCTTGAGGCTCCATTAAGCGCATAAGCCACGAAGGCAGCGCATCCACTTGACTCACATCAATATCCGCGAGACATATATCTGCACGCATATTTTTCACGTTGTTTGCTTGTTTGTTTGTTTGTTTGTTTGCTTGCTTTTTAGGATCCTACTAACAGTGGTGGTCATCTTCCGGATTCTTATCGTAGCAATAGTTGGAGAGACTGTCTATGATGACGAGCAAACCATGTTTGTTTGTAACACCTTACAGCCGGGCTGCAACCAGGCATGCTACGATAAGGCATTCCCCATTTCACACATTAGGTACTGGGTTTTTCAAATCATCATGGTTTGCACCCCGAGTCTTTGCTTTATCACATACTCGGTGCACCAGTCGGCCAAGCAGAAGGAGCGCCGCTACTCGACGGTCTACTTGACGCTGGACAAGGATCAAGACTCGATGAAGCGGGACGAGAGCAAAAAGATTAAGAACACCATCGTGAACGGAGTTCTCCAGAACACGGAGAACTCCACCAAGGAGGCCGAGCCGGACTGCTTGGAAGTCAAGGAGATTCCCAACTCGGCCATGAGAACTACTAAGTCCAAAATGAGGCGGCAGGAGGGCATCTCGAGGTTTTACATCATCCAAGTGGTCTTCAGGAACGCGCTGGAGATAGGCTTCCTGGTGGGCCAGTACTTCCTGTACGGGTTCAACGTGCCGTCGGTGTACGAGTGCGACCGCTACCCCTGCATTAAAGACGTCGAGTGCTACGTGTCGAGGCCCACGGAGAAGACGGTGTTTCTGGTCTTCATGTTCGCGGTCAGCGGCTTTTGCGTGGTCCTCAATCTGGCAGAACTCAACCACCTCGGCTGGAGGAAAATCAAAACGGCCGTGCGGGGCGTGCAGGCTCGGCGGAAGTCCATTTACGAGATCAGAAACAAGGACTTGCCAAGGATGAGTGTGCCCAATTTCGGCCGCACTCAATCCAGTGACTCTGCTTATGTGTAACACATGCTATAATAGAAAGTCAGAAATGACATATACGGTACAGTGTACAAAAAAAAGAGAGAGGAGGAAGAAAAAAATCAGAATAACCGTAATGGACATGATGGACAGCTATGCGCACGCGTAATTCGTGTTATGACTTCAAGAGTGGGCAGATTTTGTTGATTTCTTTGTCTGTTAAGGACACGACGGCAAGCGTGAATCACACGTTTGGCTTACTTATTTATTATTGCACTGATGCAACTTTTTAAGTAACGTTTGTACTCTGTGAAGCGCTAAAACGGAGACCATGTCGACGTGTTCCCACATTCACTCTCTGCAGGCTGCTCCGCTGTACTCGGGGAGAGAGAGAGAGAGCGAGAGAGAGAGCGAGAGAGAGAGAGAGAGAGAGAGAGAGAGAGAGAGAGAGAGAGAGAGAGAGAGAGAGAGAGAGAGAGAGAGAGAGAGAGTAAAGGCATATTGCACTAAGAGGTGAACACACTTGAGAGCCAAACCTAATCCAATATGTGCTATTGACGGTGTTATTGGAATATTTCCTCCCCCCCCCAACCCCCACCACCACTTTTTTTTTTGGACACCAACCCAATTCAGGGGACACCATACACAGTGGACGAGGGAAAACGACACCATCCAGATTTATAGTTTCAGAAAAGCATCAGCGTCATTCATGTGTTGTTTTTCTTTTCTTTTCTTTTCGTTGTTGTTGTTGTTGCCTGTGTTGCACCACTGACCTTAAAACATGTGTAACCATTCCGTCGCTTTATCGCTGACTTGCAAAACAGAAAACAGTGTCTGGTGGATTTGCTGCAAACGCTGACGTCTGTGACCTCTTTCGTTTCTAACACACCAAAGCGCCCACTGCTTTCATTTGTCAGACCTGTTTTACTATTGCTTTTTTTGTGTAATCAAGTGCCATACTTGTATATAAACATAATATATATGTATACATATAAATATATAAATATATATATATATAATATTCATCATGAAAGCTGATTCCCTGCTTGGATTATGCTAAGAAGAAGAAAAAGAAAAAATGCCACCGATCTTTTCTTTCTTTTTTTTGATTTAAATGTATATTTGTTGTGGTTTAAATGAAAGAAAAAAAATGATATAGACTTTTCTCTATCTATCTTATTTTGCAAGCGACTGGAAAAAGAAATGACGTGCTAGTCTTTTTTTTTCTTTTTTTTCTATATAAACACGAGAAGATAAAATGTTTCTCCACAAAGCAGACCTGATCAAAACTATCAAACAGCACAAATTGACATTTTTAAAGAACGGGCAACGCGAATCTGCTCTGGTGCTACGGTTTTTTCATAGAGTGGTTTTAAATGTAACCAGAAGAGACCAGAAAAAAACAAAACATCCTTTTTTCTGTCTAAAATAAAAGTGGGATTCATGTACACCAGAAACGTGTGAGGTGCAATGTTTTCTCACATCTCACTTCTCTGCTGCTGATGAAGTTCATCATATATATGAGTTTTGGCTTGGTGCAGTGTGCAGTGAAGATGAAGGCCACACCCTCTCCCTCTTCGTCTCCCACCACAGGACACTGCTTACAATCCAGCTCTCTGCTTGTGTGTGACTGCATTTAAACAGTGAACTTGCCTCCATACAAGTCATGTCAATACTTTATGGTCCATAATAGCACGTGTGGTCCGAAGGGACCCCCTCCTATGATATGCTGATATGCATCACGACAAACTCTGCCCTTGGCCTCGGTGAGCCGTGCACTCGCCTGGTCTCAGTGGTAACTTAAAACACGTTGACTTTGGCCGGTGAGAGAAAACACCCCCGTACACGTCAGCATTGCAAAAGAGCTGATGGCAACTCTGAATACTTTGAGAGTTGCCCCCCTTTCTGGTGCTCTGATGCTCGTTGCTTCTTTCTTCCCTCATTTGAGGTGAGATGCTAGAGAGCAATCCCGGACCGAAGGGAAGGTTATGAAGGTCACCGCCGAGGAAAAAACAAAGGAGAAGGGGTGAAAAAAGGAGAAAGTGCTGATCTGTATGTATGCATGCCTGGACTGGGGAACAGAGGAAGAGGTAGAGGAAGGAAAAGAGAGGTGTTTGAGGCCGACCACTGCAGGTGATCTGCGGCTGTTCGGCTGCACGATGCTTCCTTCGTGTCAGGATGACTCGGCAAAGCCCGGAGAAATCGAAGAGCAGCATCCCCGGCACATCAGTCATCTCCAACTCAGCAGGGATTTGAGACTCTCGCCTTAATTTGGCAACTTCCAACAAAAAACAACAACAGCAACAAAACTTAGTCTGATGCATTGCAGTGCTTTTCTCTCTTCTTCTCTGTCTCGCTCGCTTTTCTCCTTCCTCTCACCTGTCTCCGTCCTTCTTATACAATCGCTCCTCGGTGTAATTTCACATCTCACTCCCTCTTCTTCTCTCAATCGCTTTAATTCCGCACCAGGTAGATTCCTGTACACAACAAATAAATGTACACCTCAGATGTCCTGTAGTGGGGGGGGGGGTATCAAGGTTACACATCATCTGTATGGAGATGAAAAAATTAGGCAAAGGACACAAGTGATAAGCTTCAAAGTGTCCTTCTGTACATCTACTGTAACTTGTTGGTGCACAAAGGCCTCAGTTCACTCTGATGCTTTGCGATGCTTTCCCTGCAAGATCTAACCTGGTTTCGCGTCTCCTTTCAAATGCCAAAATTATTGGGTTATGTATGAATGCAATTATGCATGCTGTGGTGCATTTACATCATGTGAGCGTTAGATAAGTCCACTAAACCTGTGTCCTTTGTGGTTGATATAGTAGCTGGATTACGAGACAGAAGTAGAGCTTTTAGTCGGTGGCATGACGAATGCAGGCGACACTTCCCTTGGTTCAGGTTCACACGTCTAAAATAATGCAGACCCACACAGAGGAAGACGAAAGAGAGGTTAGATAGACTGCAGGATATCCACATGTATCTGCTGCCCCCCCCCCCAGACAGCAGCAGCAGCAGCAGCAGCAGCAGCAGCAGAACAAAGCAAGGCTAAACAGGGCTATTTTCAGTTAACAAGGCCCTTGCTGCAGGAACACCACCAATTTCGTGTGATTACAGGTGAAGGCCGGGGTTTGTAAAGACCTGCGTTTACCTCTAATCTCAGTCATTTGTGTTGAAAAGCTCATCAAGAGAGATGCCCTTATATTAGAGGAGGGATCCTCCTTGTGTACTCTGGCAGATGGTCGGCAGTTTTCTGGTCAACATGAACAACTTTGATATAATCCTATTGTTCATGTTTGAGGAACATTTCTGCCATTAAAACAAATCTTTATATACTGCACAGACATGCCCTGGATCTATTAACAATAGTCCATTAAGAATATATATATATATATATATATATATATATATATATACACTACCGTTCAAAAGTTTGGGATCACCCAAACAATTTCGTGTTTTCCATGAAAAGTCACACTTATTCACCACCATATGTTGTGAAATGAATAGAAAATAGAGTCAAGACATTGACAAGGTTAGAAATAATGATTTGTATTTGAAATAAGATTTTTTTTACATCAAACTTTGCTTTCGTCAAAGAATCCTCCATTTGCAGCAATTACAGCATTGCAGACCTTTGGCATTCTAGCTGTTAATTTGTTGAGGTAATCTGGAGAAATTGCACCCCACGCTTCCAGAAGCAGCTCCCACAAGTTGGATTGGTTGGATGGGCACTTCTTTGAGCAGATTGAGTTTCTGGAGCATCACATTTGTGGGGTCAATTAAACGCTCAAAATGGCCAGAAAAAGAGAACTTTCATCTGAAACTCGACAGTCTATTCTTGTTCTTAGAAATGAAGGCTATTCCATGCGAGAAATTGCTAAGAAATTGAAGATTTCCTACACCGGTGTGTACTACTCCCTTCAGAGGACAGCACAAACAGGCTCTAACAGGTACTATTTAATGAAGATGCCAGTTGGGGACCTGTGAGGCGTCTGTTTCTCAAACTAGAGACTCTAATGTACTTATCTTCTTGCTCAGTTGTGCAACGCGGCCTCCCACTTCTTTTTCTACTCTGGTTAGAGCCTGTTTGTGCTGTCCTCTGAAGGGAGTAGTACACACCGGTGTAGGAAATCTTCAATTTCTTAGCAATTTCTCGCATGAAATAGCCTTCATTTCTAAGAACAAGAATAGACTGTCGAGTTTCAGATGAAAGTTCTCTTTTTCTGGCCATTTTGAGCGTTTAATTGACCCCACAAATGTGATGCTCCAGAAACTCAATCTGCTCAAAGAAGTGCCCATCCAACCATCCAACTTGTGGGAGCTGCTTCTGGAAGCGTGGGGTGCAATTTCTCCAGATTACCTCAACAAATTAACAGCTAGAATGCCAAAGGTCTGCAATGCTGTAATTGCTGCAAATGGAGGATTCTTTGACGAAAGCAAAGTTTGATGTAAAAAAAATCTTATTTCAAATACAAATCATTATTTCTAACCTTGTCAATGTCTTGACTCTATTTTCTATTCATTTCACAACATATGGTGGTGAATAAGTGTGACTTTTCATGGAAAACACAAAATTGTTTGGGTGATCCCAAACTTTTGAACGGTAGTGTATATATGCTGATGTAGAGTATGTGTGCATTTTTTTATAAATAAAACAACTGTATTTTGAATTTAAAGATTTGCTTCAAGTGCAACACTTTAATAACGGAAGATAATGAAACTCGACCAGACCTCATTTTGCTACAACTTACAATCCGTAACACATCAGAAAAAGGGCACTGCATCCCACACTCCATTAAAGACAGATAGACTGCACATGCATGAAGCTATTGAGCGCTGTTATGAGACGAGACGTGTTCAAACCATTATTTAAATGCACTTAATTAAATGGCATGAGGTCACGTGCACGGCTCGCGACCTGCCTTTAATAGATGCATCAATGCCATAATCAAGCGACACTTACAGTGCTGAATAAAGCCTCATATATCAAGACGTGTATTAGGTTGGGGTTGCCATTTACTCATACCCTTAGAGTCTATTTGGAAGAGCCAGGGAAGACAGAGGTTTTCCTCTGTGTGACATCATCTGTGCACATCATCTCAGGCCTGGATGTCTGACATAGGGCTGGTGAGGGGGGAGATGGAGACGTTTATGCACCATGAAATATCATGTTTGCAGTAATGAAGTGTTATTGCCATGATGTAATGTGATGTCATCCAATACCTCTTCCATACACTTCATACACTGTGTGTATCAGATCTTTGGGGTTTAATGAGAGGGATGGCTCTGAGGATGAGATGAGGATAAATTCATCATGCATCATTGGTGGGTGGGGGGGTGGGGGGGTCTAACATAACAATGAAATTGAAAAAAAAGTATGTCCGCTATATGCCATTTGTGCTGCACTGGAGGACAGTTCTTATTAATTCCAGATATGATGTGGACTGATCAGTGGATCTCTAACCTGTATTTACTCTCCACCATGGCAACCATACATCATACTGACATCTCTATCAGATGAAGAAGAGTAGGAAAGGATATTTGAAAAGAGTCCGCAATCATCAGTCATACAAATGCTTATTCTAAGAGAACTCTTATTCTAAGAGATCAGAAGAAAACAGTCTTGTATTTGTCCAACAGTCTCATAATGTCCTTTACAAATTAATATTTTTCCATTTTCCTCCCATTTCTATTTCTGCAAACTAGATTTCCTCATGTTCACTTAATCTTATTTTCTCTAGTTAATTTATATTTTCAATGCAATTTATAATTTTTTGCAGAAATATGGTTTAACACGTTCAGCAGAGCACTAGCAAAAGAGTGCAGAGGAGAAGAAATGCCTATAGATGACAGCTCTTTTCCAAAAGCAATCTCTGTCTCGCCTTCCTTTCCAGTAACATGTGAGAGAAGGATGAAGGAGTCGTCACCTGAGAGTGAACCCCACAATTCTGCTACCCCAACAAGCGTGCCCTCTCGATTTCTCCTCCTTTGACCATCTGAAAGGGGAAGAGCAGCTCTGAGGGCACTCTACTTTAACTCTGTCTATATATTGCACACACTGATGTATGAGAAAGCGAGAGTGACCGGAGGAAAACAGTAAACGCGGGTCTTTTTTGATCCACTCAGCCAGAAGCAATTAAATTAGCCTGGTTACTGCAGCACATATGCATGACACGGCATGGTATAGAGAGATATGGCAGACGTTGAAACAAAACACACTCAACGTTTGCTTGCACGTGGAGGAGGATGCAGTAATGCATTTGCACAGTATGACCGAGTTTCTAACTTGCAGTCTGCCCTGGGAGCGGTGGTGTCCTCCCTGCTTGGGCTGAAGAGTAGTTATCTCTCTCTTCAGCCACACCGGCATCTCCTTGGAGCCGAGTTCTGTCCCACACTGAGGCAGCTCAAATGAGGCCTTAACACCCCTCTTTTCCTACTTTGATCCGGGTTCAGGGTGTATATATGTCCACTAACCATTCACCCATAATGAGAATCGTGCAGTGCAGGGACAAAGTGCACGTGACGGTGCCAGTAGAGTGGGATACGGGTGACTGGGTAGCTTCTGGTGAGGCAGCAGAGGTGAAGATAAGCAGTGACAAACTACGTGACAGCCCCACGGCAGATTAATTTCTGATCCATTTTCTAATGTGACCCCTGGATTAGGAACATTAGTGGATTATGCACAGCTTTGTCGACCCAAGGTCCACAGTGGGACAACCAGATAGGCAGCACCTGTGTGAGGACAAACAGCACCTGAACCTGAAGCTCACACAATCCTTTTTTTTATTTAATTAATTTAGTTCATTTTTTTCAATTCATTTAAGACAGTGACTGTGACCCACTTTATTTTTAGGCAAGTCAGAATAAAATTATTAGAACTTAAAGAAGCAAACCCCGTTAAGATTTTACTCATTTATTCTTGGAGATGCTTGTAATCCCATAAATTCCTCTTACCACGTGTGTGTGTGTGGTGTGTGTGTGTGTGTGTTTCCTCTTCATTGTGAGCCTGCGGATGTGAACGGTGACCTATAGAATGCCAAGGCATAATGCCATGCTGCACCAACTTCACCCAGTGAGGTAGTTTGTCATTGATGCAAAGCAGACAGGGGCAGGCCACACTGCGGTAAAAGCAGCCACTTCCTCTTGGTGCCATCTTTGATTTTCCTCCGGACCTTACTTCCCTTCCGTTCCCAAATGGCTTGTACTACAGACACCCCTCGCTGCATATCCCATCGACCCTGAAATAAATGTTTAAGTTCTGCACCATTGAGCAGCCAATAAAAATCAGTGAGTGGTGGGCAAGACTTAATCAAATGCAGAGGTGTTTCACCTCCGGTGGGACTTGTACTGGTATTGGAGACACAGAGATACAAGGCTCCCCGTGCAAAGCGCAACGGAAGTGGTTTTGCTAGTTTCAGACTGACGCGGTTGTCATTTTCCCGCCCAGCGCCCACATGGTGTAAATAGCACACCCATCTGTGTGCCCATGGGCGTGTTGGTCTTAAAATGGGGGTGTGGTCAGGGCGCCATTGTCGCGCCATTGACCAACGGAAACCTGGACGGAAGTCAATGGCGCGGTATTTTACTGTTATTTTAAGAGCGCATTATTCAGATAGGAAGACGCGCCTCCTTAGGTGGGTGCACGACGCGCATACACGCCGCCTGTTACACACACGGGGTCGCGCGGCAGCGCACAAACGTGCAAAAGATTACAATTAAAGACGTTACGATGTGGAGGATTATCGTTGTGTACATCACGATATTTAAAAATAAATACATGTCAAAAACGGTTATGAAATTTATCAGAATAGGCTTTTACATCATTATACCGATTTCGTCATCATACCGGCCCTTCTGGTGCTGCCAGGAGACGAGGACGCGCTACCTCACCGCTGCCTCCTCCCAACGCCCGCTTCACCTCAGGGGGCTTTGGTGGATCCCTGCTGCTCCCGTAGATGGTCTGCTCGCACGAGCAGATCCGTTCCCTCAGCAGAAAGCCGGTCGCTTCTCCAACTTGCCATTTAAATAGTAGTACGCCAAGGTGCAAGCGCACCTGGCTTTTAAAGCTGACGTTACGCCCAAAACAAACCCACGCTACGATACATTAAGATACTAAATGCAATCCCTTGGCGCCTTTCGCCTGATTTGGCGCCCAGATTATGCGCCGTTTAACGAGCAGAAGTGGATTTGGACACGCCCTAAATGCACTTGCGCCATGCGCTTTAGCACATGCGCTGTAAATGGTTTAAACAGGGCCCACGGAATGGACGCTGAAAGGTAAAGTTGGCAACGGGGGAGAATTTAAGAAATATTCATACACGTACAACTGCACAAATTCAAACACGTGAACCAGACTACAGAATGTGTTATAGCGGCTCGCGTGGACTCAGAGGAGAAAGAAGGTGCACATCTTGGATGATTGTGTTAGCAGAGAAAATCCAAACAAGGTCGCCCTTATAGTTTTCCAACTGAACGAAATCCACCGGTTTTCACAGTAAACAGGGATTCAAAGAGCAGGTAAACAAACAAACCACACAGAGGGGGGGGGAAGAGAGAGAGAGAGAGAAGAGATGAGAGAGAGAGAGAGAGAGAGAGAGAGAGAGAGAGAGAGAGAGAGAGAGAGAGAGAGAGAGAGAGACTGAGACTATGAATACAAACTGAATTCAGCTCTTCCATCAGACTCCCAGGAGAACATATGATTATGTGGACTAGATTCACGAGCTCTGCTGCCGCTTGGTCTACTCATCATCTGGTCTAATTCACCGTGGTTTACCTCTGGACTCTGTTTGAACCAGATAGATTGCTGTCAGCTTAGTCTCAGTGGATTTTCTCTCTCTGTGCTACTGCGC